>NW_028145484.1:80000-185000 GCF_977016875.1 Pavona decussata
CCATGCTGAGGGGGCTGAAAGAGCAATCAAACAATGAAAATGAAACTGGCCGGATTTCAGCCTCTTCCTTCCTCCCCCACCCCCCACTTTTCATTTCACTCCACTGCTAATGGGGAAGGAAACTTGTGAATGCTATAAAGGGTTGTTTACTGGGTTGTTTTTCAAGTGGTCTTCTTTCTTTTGCTGCCTGCAAATTTTTCAAATTTTGAAACAAAGCTTTTGGCTGAATAACAGCCAATAATTAACAAATTGACGGCAGTTTTCTATGGTCTATGCACTTATAGACCAAAAAATGATGTCATAAAATGTTCAAAACTCAAGTGGAACCATGAGCTGCAGGTGAGTGGTTTCACATTTTATGGTGCCATTTTAGGGTCTATTTAACAAATAGATTCCATTTTGTTGTGCGCCTGTTCAGTGATAGATTACAGATGACATCAAAATGTTGTAAGAACAAAACTTGATGTTCTTACCACATTTTGACATCTTCTGTGATCTATTACTGAACAGACACATGAAAACATGGAATCTATTTGTTTTATATAATAAAGAAGCAAAAGTTGTTAATGGTGACATCATCTATACATCTTTCCTCCAATAGATCATAAGTAAGAACCAATCACAATGCGTGTAGAATTCAGCTTATTATATAAAAGTGTATAGACCATAGAAAACTGCCGTCAATTTGTTTTTTACAATGGAAAAAGTACAAGCGGAATTGGTTTTATTTTTCGCTGAGAAAGCACATGAGTTACATCAGATGTCATTTTGTCTGTACTCTTATAGAGAATAGCTACGAGCCAATCAGTGCACAGGAATTTTGACAGTTATTGTAAAAATTTAATTTTCTAAGCTGAAGCATCCTGTAACTTTTATGTCTGAGCACCCCGGGGGGATGGAGAGGGGGGTAATCCTGTAAATATACTTTACAATTCCAAAATGCTGAAAAGTTTGTCTTACATTCTACTCTTTATCATGGTTTAAACATTAAGAAAAATTCTTTGTAGTGTTTCAATTGATTGCTAAGGCTTGAGTGAACACCAATATGGCTAACCATGTTTGGCATAACCAAGTATCGTTCCAAATTACTTTTCTTGGCAAAGTCATCAATTGCAATATCCATAGGGTATGAGTCATTACAGTTCACTCCCTTTAAAAAGTTTGCGAGTTCACGTGCGTGAGATCTCTTATAAAGAACTCCAGGTGTGCAACATCCAGGAGCATTGACAACAGCATACATGAATGGAAAGAGCTTCCTTAATTCTATCCAATGAGCTCTGCCCACTGTGTAAATAACCAAAACAACATACACTGTCCAAAATAATAGGGTACAGAACAAAGATGGCCTCCTCGTTTTTGTTTTGCTTCTGAATTTTGAATCAATCCATACACCAACACATCCTCCCAGCACACCAAAGAATATAAGCTCCGGTAACTCAGGCCAACCATGACCTTGCCACTTCTCAGGGTAGTAGAGTTTCACAAACGCCCAATCCCTGCTTGTCTTCAAGGATTTCCACGGCAGTATATTTTTTAAAACAAATCGAAGATCCTTGAGAAGATTTTCCGATGGCAAAGCATCGTCCTCGATCATTAAAACGTACGTGGAATTGTGCTGTAAGGCCGTTTCTAAACCAGCGATGTAATCTTCTTTCTCACGTGATCTGAGAGAAATGCGCAAGGTGGAAGACACAGGACTGTTGATTACATTAACGAAGTTTGACAAATAAATCGCATCTTCGTTCTTTCTGGATTGTGGATCAGAATTTAGGATAGCCATAACAGTTTTCCCTTCATCGCGTGCTACCTGAGGAAGCAAACGAGCAGTCACTTGCAATAGATAATGCGTGTTTGAAGAACGGTATGCTGTCAACAGTACGATGGAGAATTCGGTTTGTCGTGCTTTTTCGAGCGACCGAAGCGGGGTGGAAGATTGTTGAAAGCTTTCCAAGACCTCCTTCGCTTGTTTTGTTCGTTCCTCGTTCTGTGCTTTGAGGATTTTGTAGGGTTCCTTCGGCTTAACGAAATAACTCGAGAAACCAAGGTTATGACAGAACAGCGGAAGAACGAGAAAAAACGTTGTGATGTAAATTACGACAACAGACGATACATTTTGCTTGTAAAAGGAAATGAACACATGGCATAACTTTCTGCGATACTTGCCCATACACTTGGTATTCGTATCTGCTCCTAGATAGGTCAGTATTCCCAAGAAAAATTACTAGTATCAGTCGTCCAGTTCAATTTGAATTTCTGTCAGTTACGAGTTGCGTGACGTACAATGAACACGTGACTGATGTCATCGTTACATGTCATCACGCAAAGCACGCGGCACTTTTTCCCTAAGTTTGAGAAGATATAAATAGTAATATTTCTATAAAAGGGTTTCATTTCCTGATTACCATAAGGTTGTGAAAAATTTTCCACGATATTACATATTTTATAATGAGCAATATAGTCAAAATTAGCCAACGAAAAATGACAGATTTTACCGTTGGAAATCCTAAAATCCTAACAAGAACAACTCCACTAAAAAGATACAATATCACGGTAATTTAAAAAAATAATGTCCAGGTTTCAACAAATAGAGCTAAAATACGATGGGTGGTTGGGACGTATACAAAACATGGACCACCCCACCTTGTGGACCCGGCGAAGGCATATCATATTTTCTGTCAATATAATAAAGGATGGACTGCGGACTGAGCATAAAATACAGATTAAATATGGCGTTCACTATGTAATTCACCTTCTACTTTCTATGTAATTGAGATTATATGCTTTTACCACCATTGAGTTTTGTACGCAATCCATATTTAGTTTTCTTTGCAATCGTAGAGTCTGATTTCTGGTGAGTACTGACGAGGCAAATTTCGTTCTTCGTGACACTTTTTTAAACAAATCGTCCGGGCGCAAGCAGAACAAGAAAGACTGGGCCAATTCCCAAGTATTTTTATTACGGGATGCAGAATTCAGAAGACCATTGCTATTCTTTTGGAGTCATACGTTGTCGAAACTTAACTAAACTTTACATGTGCAGTCAAGAAATATGGATAAAACGAAGCCTAGTGAAGAATGAACAAACACGTGCTACCACATGAAGTAGGAACAAGATAAAAGGTTGGTTTCGTTTATGATCTGTTGTAAAAGGTGCTCGCGAAGAGCAGTGTTGGTGGTTCGACAGGGGCTGGGTCCATGGACCCAGTCCTAAAGGGTGGTCCATGGACTGAGTCCACATGGGTGGTCCATGAACCCGGGTCCGTGTTTTGTATACGTCCGGGTGGTTGTGATCTGACCTATTCCCACTGTATTAAACTCTGTTAAGGACTAAAATTAAAAAGCTTCCATGTTGCATGTGGTCGCCGTCACGTTCTGGGTGAAGAGTTCCGAATACGTCTCTGTAAAGTTCGCACGTCTTGTTTACTCGCTCCGTTCAAGTAACCGTCCTTAATGCAACTTTAATTTTTGGTTTTACATTAGGGTGGACTTATACCAGTTATTTCAAATCGATCGGATACGAGTACGATATTTAGCATTTTTTCGATATCGCCGTATGATAACGATATTGTGACGTTTTCATCTAAAGACTTTTCTGCCACTAACACACTCCAAAAAGACTCTTAATGGACAATATCGGTGATATCATATAAGTATTTGAAAACAACTCTAACCAGAGGGATAAATATATGAGTTATTACGATATGCTAAGAGTGGCGGGCGCCTTTCTTGTCCTATTGGTTCTTGGTCCTTAGATACGCATAAAGCATTTCTTAAGACAGATTCCTTCTACTGACAAATGCAAGCCATCGTTTTAATTCAACATTACGGTTCGATACTGCGCGGCGTTCCTATATGAAAAGGGGGAATAAGTCAATGCGTAAAGGCTGCATCGCTTCTGAATTTCTCGTAATTGTATTTCTTGAACTGAATTCGAAGTTACAGTACATTTTTACATTGCATTTAATGAATGTACCTTATCGTGATACTGTTCATTATCAATATTATCAATTTCCCCCGCCGCGAAACTTTAAAATTGGTACAAGAAAACGATCAAAAATCAACAAGTCTACTTTCACAAAAAGACGTTTCTTCAACGTATTTTCATTCTTTTTCAGGTGAACTTCGAGGACTATTTCATTGACGATGTAAGATCATGTCACCGTGCAGAACGAAGGGTATCTTTCCATTTTTCTCCCATCATATTAATTTGTTAGCTCCGTCAACTTGGAAAAAATATTTGTTCTCCTATGCTAGTACGCACTGACTAAAAACGTAGGACAGGCAGAAAGCACCATGAGACGGCATCTTCCACCCAATTAATGATTTGCGCGTTGCAGTATTCCTCATATCGTATGTCATCTTTCAAACGTCTATCTTCTTAGGATGAAACCACTTAAGTTTTCCAGCTAATATAAGCATTTTGCTGTAAAACTTCTCCTCACGGCCGACAATCGTTGACCGACATTGAATTAATCCATCTCCATTAAGCTCATATCTAGCAAACGGTTTTGAAGTAAAACTGCGACTTCTTCTTTGTTTCCATGATGATAACGTTAATGCTCCGTGGCAAATTTTCTCTTGTCTGCAGTAAATGTCTGCTATGTCATCAAGAAGGTTCCAGTCCGGACGCATGTGACTGTACCAAAATAACCACGTGACCATTTCAAATGAAACACGTGACCATACCAAACGGACGTAACGATGGCGACCAACATATTTACCAAGGCAAACGGGCAACGAAACCATTTTGAACCATGTCACGGCAGAACTCCTTCGTATCATGAACAAAACTCCTTATCTTCAAAATGAAAGTTAAGGAAACCAAAAAAACAAGGAAGCATCAACTTACTTAACTTATTTAATAAACTTTTTTTTTCTGGAAATTACCCCCGGGGAGGGATACCCATATAAAAATGATGGGGCTGGTCGTTCGGAATTTTTGAATGAAATAATTCCCAGAATCTCAATTGTGGGCGGGTCTCGAACTTATTTTCACCCCTGACAAGAAACAATTTTGAATCAGGTGTAAAAAATTAAAATCAGTTGACCGACAAATAGTTCCTGTTATATCTTTCGGCTGAATTCCCTAAAAAGAATGAAATCTTGCAATATCTGGCAGAAGCAACTGACAAAGCAGTACTGTAAACAGTGTTACACATATAATGTCAGAGATGCTCGAATCAAGCATTATTGACCCAAGATGACGGTCTCTTGCGTACGTATTCTTGAGGTCACCATTTTATGCCCACGAGTGAGGTGGCAAGCTCACGTTGCTTGGGGATAAAGACAGCACCATAAAGTGCGAGAAATATGGGAAGAATTTTCGTGTAACTTGTCGTGCGTTTGTTGCTCTTAACTGAAACAAAGCGTAAAGGTCTACTTTCTGTTATTTGATGTTTCCCACGCAACACAACATTTATTGTGCGACAATTTGCACGAAAATGTTGCCGATATTGATATAAATGGCCTTAATATAATTTATGTAATTGGTAGTGAGATCTAAATATACCTAGAAATATCGATTACGTCGGTATAAAAGGATACCTCACGATCCACCCAGTTCATTTTGCCCTGGAAAAAATACATACAAACAAAATGATAGTTAATACTTATACTTAACCGGTTATAAAAGTGTGAACTGTAATTATTGTAAAGATTTTCAGTCGAGTTATATAAAGACTCCACTAAACGTTCTAACATTGCCTTGTACAACATTTGTTGGTTCAACAAGTCAGAGCATTCAGCACACCACTTTTTTCTCTACCAAATTGGTTCCTGGGTGGCTTGTCGTTTTTGTAGAAGTTGGAGGAGTTGAATCGGGAAGTAGCACAAATGAGATAGCAGGACCGTAGCCAGAAAAAAATAAGGACTGAGGCAATATCTATGGTTGAATTTCCCGCCTAGCAATTTAGGGTCTTTATGATGATTACGTTTAAACTAAACACTGGGATCAAACCTTATTTGACAAAAATTCCGCTAAGAGCCCTTAAGGCCATCTAGATCTAGAGATCGAGGTGACTTTTTTTTTTTTTTTTTGGGGGGGGGGGGGGGGGCTATTTAAATGCTACTTTAGGGGCTCTGTGTGCCTGACCAGATGTTTCGTGAAAAGAAGGGGTTATTGGGGAAGGGGGGGGGGGGGGTGCTCAGTCTCGCAGACTCATAAAACCTGGTCTCGGCCGTTCTTATTTGAGGATTTTTGTTTCTAAATCAGTGGCAACGAAGTTAGCTGTTAAATGGTAGCGCGATTCGCCCATGCCCACTAGCATCCCACCGCTGTAGAGGCCTTTCTTTAAAAAAAAAGCTGTTGATATCTTAGAACGCTGCAGTTTGATAGATTTTTCTCACTCAGATCAGAGAAGACAGAAGACTGGAGAAATGGCGGAAAAACACATGAAAACAAGGCAGTTTTCTTTGGGAAGCCGCTGCCTGGTCAGCATGAATTTTTGCTTAATTTTTCTCATCTGTAATTCAGGGCACTGCCTGATTCGCGTTATCATTCAACATAATATCATGTTGCGTTAACATTTTTTTAACTTATTTAACTGTTTGTGAATTTGTCAACAATGACTGAGGCAAGTGCCTCGGTTTGCCTCGTACTGGCTACGGCCCTGGATAGTTATATTTTCAAGTAACGTTTCGACGGCGTTGCCGTCTGGCATTCATAAATTCCCCATTGTCAACATCAGTACTGTCGGATAACAGAGGGAAAGTTTCTTTTTTTTTTCTGAAAACGGGCTTTCTCCCTGCAGTCTTTTTTGACCATTTACGTTGTGCTGTTGGCCTTCTCTTCTAAGGCCAAAACAATCTTCAGACTAATACCGTATGATTATGGACAAAACTGGGGGACATTTTCGAATACTTGGATACTTCAGAATTTTCGGACATGAAAAAAAAAATAACACCGCAACCTAAATTTCCGATAGGGCTATTTTCAATCAAGAGTTGTCCTTAATTTTAACGCGTCGGGAAGTTTTAAGTTTGAATGAAGTACTTACTTCTCTTACTCTTCTACAGTGCTGTATGTAAGCGTCACAAAGCATTTCCCCAGCAATCAAACTGCATGTACCTAAGGCAATACCGATTGCAGTTTCATAAGCTGCGCACCACACAAGTCTGTTCATTGCTTCAACTTTGCCAATGCAAACTTTTACACGATAGTGAAAATTTTGTCTGGAAGACGATTGCTTGTAGTTGCGTGTGTGACGAAACAAAGGCGAGCATTGAAATTCCTGTTCGAGCGCGAGCGCGCGCGTAAGTCAGGTATTTTCACAAACTTGTGTAATAAAGATTGTAACACTGCGCATCGTAGTTAATCTGAATGAGAATTTAAATTATTATAAAATTGACGCTGCTAAGAGAGTTTAAACCGACGTTTCGCCAATGCTGCCTTTTTCAGGGTACAAAACTATACCGTTAAAAATTTCTTTAAATTAGTTCGCATGCCCGAAAGCATTATCGCGCGCGTGCGCGCA
Organism: Pavona decussata; assembly: GCF_977016875.1. Classification (NCBI taxonomy): domain Eukaryota; kingdom Metazoa; phylum Cnidaria; class Anthozoa; order Scleractinia; family Agariciidae; genus Pavona; species Pavona decussata. Next base: position 87,473 of record NW_028145484.1, read on the forward strand.
ACACCCGTGGCAGCGCATGCCAGCGCGCGAGCAAGTGAAAAACGAGCAATTCGCGCAAAACTAAAGTATTTTCACAAGTCTCATGAAACTTCATGGCCTTACGCACCCTACCAGAGTTTGCACCGCAAGCGTATATAATATACTTCTGTACTTGCTTTTTTTCCCTTACTGATGTATTTTCCTCCCCAAAGACTAATTTAATTAGCAGAGCTCTACAATCAGTTTTATGAATTCTACTTCCCCTCATTTTTGTAACTGCACAGAAGTAGTGGCCAACGCGAAAGCCCTGCTCCTTTGGCCACTACGCATGCACTTCTTCCCTAGAAGGTAAAACCACTTAAATAAAATGCTCTGCATGTTTATTTTCTTACCATAAAAATATATTGTATTTCGAATAAGTGTGAATAAAAATTGAATTGAATTGAATTGCACCGTGGTCACAACGCTTCGCATGCCGATTACACACTCTCAAAGAATTCAAATTCCTGTGTGGCTTTATCGCTGGCTAATGCGCTCCCATCGATTCTAAAAGGCCCTCAAAGAGTATATACATACATGCTTTATCCAACACGCAAAAAAGTGAAACACAAATAAAAATAAAATAAATAAAAGCATCTTTAAAGGAAGGTCCGAGATTATCCCTACGCAAAAAAAAACCTCCCTTAAGAAAAGAATTAATGTTAACAATTGCGAAATTCTAAAACTTTCAAGTGAGATTTCAGCTTGTATTTAAATGAATGGGAGCTCTCTGCTTCCACGATGTCCCTTCGCTGATTGCTCCATTAATTGATTACCCTAATAACCATGAAATGATGAAGAGCAAAAAGTATTTTTCAACACTCAATTAAAGATAGAAATATTCTGCGATCAGAAAGAGTCCACCTTTTTAGTAGCTGACATCGGCATCAGCAAATCAAGTGATGCTCTTCTCTGAGTCACAAATATTAAGGGGGCATAACACTTAAATTTGAATGAAATTTGAAGAGGTTTTAAAAAGAGATAGAAGAAAGAAAATGATTTTTGGAACACCAACAGACAGTTGATGCCCACGCAAGAGCACCCCAGGTTGCTAGTGGACTCAACTTGGTGTCCGTCTATTGATAATATTATCAACTACAAATTTTAAAACTTCACTAAATCTTCAATATTTCTTATTTCTCTTAATTTACCAATCCTTCTGAAAAAACTGCTTCTTCCCAAATATACCCAAAAATCACCCAAAAATTAACAAAATACCCCACAACACAGATTCACGGGATGATGATAGGGTTTTTGGATTGCTTGAAACGTATGCGAGATATTTCCATTAAAGCCATGTCAAGTAACGGAAAAATGGCGTTAAGGTTTAATCCCCCCTTAAAGAAAAACCAAAATCTCTCCTTTTTTTACCTCTATCAGCCATGACGAGCGCAATCGCTTTGACCGTACGGTCAACTTGTAATTAGAATAGAAGCTCTCAAGTTGCAAAGAGTGAGTTTTGGAAACAGTGAAGCTGTTTCCTCTCCTCTTAGATTCCGATCGGCAATATTTATCGTTCTTTTAAAACAGCTATTTAGATCCCTGATTTTCCTTTCAATTGGGGGAAAGGAGACAACTAACGTAGTAGAGGAGATAAAACCAATCAAAAAAACTCAACTGAACCCTGCAATTAAACAATGCCATCATATTATAGCTTCAAATAGAGAGTACGAAAACTTTAACTTGAAAAATATATTTTTTGATCAATCATTATTATTATTGTCTTTTTTTGTAGCTAGTGCTATACATCCATTGTATGTATTAATTATTTTGCAAATATACTTAATGAGTGAACAATTTGTCAACATATCATTATTTTTTCTATAAATTTTAACAAGGAGTTTTCCTTGAAAAGCCTGCACGAGGGTTCAGAAACTCCCCGCCCAAATATTTAAACATTATTTTGTAACACAATACTATAATATGTGTATAAATTATTTTTACAATTCTTCAGAATTTTTAATGTTACGATGACATAATGGGCAAAGACAGGAGCCCATGGGCTCCTGGCAAAGAACAACATCTGACTTTTTAAAGTCTTAAATGACCACAGTGTAAAGATTTCTTTATTTGACTCTAGTGACTGTTTGCTGCACTTGTACAATACCGAAAGACGTTTTCAGAAATTATTGTAATTTATATTACTTTTTTAAATGCAGCATTGTGTTGTAGTTAATTTTTTTTCAAAACAGTGATTCATATACAGTATGTAGCTGAGATGTTCATACCTCTTACTAAACGAGTTCAAGGAACGTACCGTAAGTTACAGACCGAGTTTGTTCCTGTTGATTTATGGCCCGAGCGCGAAGCAGCGGGCCATAAATCAACAGGAAAAAAACAAGGATCTGTAACTTACAGTACAGACTGAGAAAACGAGGTTAGTAAGATATTTATTATATCTCTGAAGTTAATCTGGCGTGCGGTAAAGGAACAACTTTCAAATTTAATGGACGGTACAGTGAAATACGGCCTGCAAAATTGACCAATCACACCTCACATACTAACTGAGAGATATAATTAAGTGTAGTATGCTACTGATAGACAATGTTTTAATGCTGTATATTAATCCATTTAGATGTAGTTAAAATACGAATGTTGGCCTGTTTTTAGTTACTAAACACTTCAAACTGCCAGTGAAGTCTTAAAAGTGACATAATCATGGCACCTCTATAATATGGACACCTCTCTACGGACACTTTGCTTTAATTGTCCCTTTGGTGTCCGTATTAGCCGAGAGGTGTGGATGAAAATGCCTTATCCAAAACTGCAACAGGTGCAAGAATTCTGTTCTTATTGGTTTCAACTATTTGTCCATTCATGATCATTTCATCCAATATCATATGAACTCTCTCCAAATTGAACATTATCTTCATAAACAATAGTCAAGGAATATGTAAGATTGCCAAAGTAACCACCCAAAAAGTGACAAAAGGGAACTTAAGCAACTATGGTGGTGATGGAAAGAGAAGGCCACAAAGAAATCGTTTCATGAAAAAAAAAACAACAAGAACAACAATTGCTCTGCATGTGTGTTATAAATCTTGGCACCTATCTTTGCCGTCCTTTGCAAAGTAACCAGGTGAAATGATCAAACTGAAGGTTTTGTGGAGAACGCAAGCACACAACAGTGATATTAGACATTCGCTTTCTTAACCTGAATGTTGTTCCTACCAACTCAGTTCCTGGATAGGTGATACTGTGAGAGTGAGTGTTGAAAAGGCACTTGAGTTTAACCCTCAAAAAAGCAATGCAATGAAGTAAAACTTTTCATTTCAATGGAATATTTCATAAAGATTTATGCCAAACAATAATTTTAGATTATTCACTCTCCATATCCTTTTTGTAATAGTTGATGAGGACCCTTCATGTGAAAGAAATCAATAAAAATCTCAAGTTTTATTTATCAATTAAGCCTCAAGGAACTGACTGGCTAATCGTAAAAACACTGATCTTTACTTAAATTTTACATACTATCAGCCCTAACTGGGTACACAGTTTTTGCAACCCAACAGTAATGAATAACCATACATGTAATTGATGCACCTCAGGAAGAAATTCTGACTAAACAAAGTGGGAACTGTTAGCAAAAAACGCCTTAAGACAACTCCTGGCCTGGTTAAGAGAGACTACCCTCTTGCCTTTTCCAATAAAATCATGCCACAATCAGATCAACTCACATCTTGTGGCCCTGTAAATTACTATTTAGCCAGCAGCTAGTTACTGAAGTTATATTACACTACATCAAAGATGATAGTTTTCAGAAAGGATACATCCAGCTCACACTGAAAGTAAACAAAAAAAACTGTTACCTTATTATAGGAAATTACCAATGCACTTTATTAACACGATTTTACAAAATTCACGTTAATTTAATGTATCTTAATTAATGTCGATATAAATTTAATGCACGCTATTTTACAACATTGTTATTTTAAAGCACTTTTATGTCATTACAAAACCTTATTAGTTCATGACTCCTCTATTGGCTCTTCAGAGTCACTATCTTTTAAATTGATAGGGTCTAGTTAGGCTTCAAAACCAAATTTTCGGCTTTAAAATAAACTTAGAAACATCCGTGCACTTGTCTTGGAAGGTTTTCAGTATTGACAGAAGCCAAAACGCAGTTTGGCATTCAGAAATGTAAAGTGCGAGTTTGCAGAATTATGAAAATCGCAGTAAATAAAGCAAGATGCTTATCAAAAAATTCGCGTTAATTTAATGCATGTAAACCTAACTTTTAAAAAATCCGCGTTAATTTAGTGTAACGTAAATTTTCTTCGGGTTGTCAACGTGCATTGTTAATATCCTATAATAAGGTAATTACTGCATTTGTTTTTGTGATAAAACTAAATCCATATAACCCAACAACTGCATTGACCATCCTCTGCATCATCAACACTACAAAGGAATGTCATCTTTATAGTTGTGTAAAAACGAATACATTTGACACATTTGAAGGTGATTTTCTATCACTTGACTTAATGACAAAATGAATTAATAAATAGATTTAAGGGAGTCAATGGTAAAAGCAGATTTCTTGATTGTATAGTTCCAGAAAATAACGATAACCTATAACCCCCCCCCCCCCCTCCCTCTGCCCCCAACAGAAGCAATTGGGAATTCTAGGAGGTGGGGGCCTCAAAGGCCAATAAATTTAAAGGAAAGTATTTCCAGAGAGGTGGGAGGGGTGGGGGGTGTTAGAAAAAATCCCGCCTGTGGGGGAAGGTATGGGTATTTTCTGGAACTAACATTTGGTAAAACATATCGAAAACATTAAATTATGTTACACAAAACTCACCACACTAGAGAAGTAATGATCCATAGCCTCTACCACATTGTGAATAAATTCCAGAATTGCTAATTCATTCTGTGGAAAAATCAACGTGATACTTCTATGAAATAATAATGTGCTAACGTTACTCTTTCTTATCATCAATCCATTTTAGCAAAGACCATCACAGGGTTGTTTTAATTAGCATGTACTCTGTTTAGTTAATTACCAGTTTTTTGTTTTCATATGTTGTGTATATATACAGTAGAACCCTGGTAACTTGAACTCTGAAGGGAAACGAAAAACTGTTCAAGTTAGCGGGGTTTCAAGTTATCGGGGTCAATTAAAATATTTAATTTTCCAGGTTAATAATTTATAGTTTATTGATTTTCTGCACTTTGGTATACAATACAGTGCAAATTAAACTTATTTCACGAGAAATTAATACATTTTGTAACAACTGTAACAATTATGCATTCTTACGACAATGCAATACTGTGAATGTAACTTAGTACACTCAATTTATGTTCCCTTTTGCGTCATCCAGTCTTTGTTCTAGTGTTAGCATTCGATCACACGATAAGAAAAACTAATGGGATATCTCAATGGGCATCCGTGGCGAGTTATAAGAACCAGAAATTCGAGTTACGGGGTAAATTTTGATCAAGGGAAATGAAATTTAGTTTGAGTTAGCGGGGTTTTCGAGTTATCCGCGTTTGGGTTAACCGAGTAAAAATGACTGAAAAGCTGGGCCAATTCAAGGGAATTGAGACTCAGTTCGAGTTAGCAGAGGAGTTCGAGTTATCTGAGTTCGAGTTACCGGGGTTCTACTGTATATATATTTAGTAAGGGTGGGCCAACATCAGTTTTTCAAATCAATCCCATCAAGTTTGATATTTACCACATTTTTGGCATTAATTTGGATATTGATATTATGACATCATCATCTGTGATTTGCTTTGTGGCATAATTTGACACTTAATGAAGTGCTCATGCTCAAGCTTTGTATAAACAAGTGGAGAATGTGTAAGCTGCTTGACTACAGTACTCTGTTCGAGTGAAGTAGAAGAAAACAGTAACCTTCTTGATATTGCGAAAATTAGGCTTTGAATTTTTACTACAGTGTGGAACATACCTAAAGGTATCAAAATAACTATTAATTTGCAAGTATCTATATTTTCAGGGAAATCCCAATATCAGTGGCATGGGATATTTGGAATAATCAATATCAGCCCAACCATAATATCCAGGGAAGGCACTTATGGTTGGTTTTGTTGATCGACTTCAGAACGCAGAGTTTTTTAAGAGACTTAAACCAGTTAATTGATCCTATCGTTCTAAAGCATCCTTTAAAATGGCTTGAAAATGCAATACGTTTCACATTTTGTAATAACCAAGTCACCATGAGACTTAAACCAGTTAATTGATCCTATTGTTCTTAAGCATCCTTTAAGACGGCTTGAAACACAACACGTTTCACATTTTGTAACAAACAGGTCAACATGCGGTTGCAATTTTGTGTACTGGGAAGATGAAATATAGCAAGAAAAAACAAGCCATGACAAATTAAAGATAATACCTAGAACTACAAATCAGGACTTTCACAACAAATAACCTCATAACCCTCCGGCAGCCAGATTTCACTTAGCCCTCTTAAGTTAAAGGGGAAGTATCATGGGGTTTTTGGTATCTTTTGTTAAAAATGATGAAATAAGACCTTCAATCAGCTGCCAAACAATTATAAAGGAAAGAAATCAACTCAATTCTTGGAAGGAACAACTCGTGATCTGTTCTGGCGCATTTTGGAAACAAAAATGCGAGAACTTAAAAAACATTAGCCTCATATTTTTCAAGTTTCAGTCCATACTGGACTACTCTGTCTCTAGCCAGAGGCACTAATCGACAGTTTCATCGCACTGGGGTGATAATTTATAACAAAACTAGACAATTATTTCTTTGTTTCTGCTGACAGAGAAACATTTTTGGGTTTTGAAATGACAGCAAATTTTTATGATAGTTCCCCTTGAAGCTGTGTTCTTAGTACATTGTTTTTTAACAACAGTCTACTTTTGTAATATTACACTAGACTATTGTTAAAGAACAATACTCAGGATACATCTTAACTTAGCAGCCAGAAGCGCTTCATGAATCTGAGACCTGACATCCAGGAAATAATAGCATTTTTTTAAAGTTACTTACCAAGTATGAATAATAGTTAGTTTTAATTTTAAAAAAAATTACTTGCCTCATCTGAATCAACACCAACAATAAAGAATATATTAGCATATCTTCTGTAAACAACTTTAAAATTCTTGAATTCAAAAAAGGGGCACTGCAAGAAAACATTTTAAGAGTCAATATTTCAAGTCAAACAGAAGTTTGAGTGATTTTGTGTTGTTCAGAGTTTTAAAATGATGTTAAACTCTATTTTTGATCAGTACTTTTGGCTTTATGTATTAAAAAAGTTGCAATAAAGCCTATTAAAATGAAAACTTGACATGACATGAGTTTTAAAATAAGCTTATTAAAAACCTGATTATCGTTTCTTATCAAGCATTTTCGCGTTATTTCGGCCTCCATGTTCGTCTTCTCTTCAAGTTCCAAGTATTCGTAGTACTGAGACACACGAGTATGGCCCTGTTTGTTAACAAGAAGAAAAAATTTCAACATTTTTGGGCACGTTTCAGAGGTTTGCCTGGCAATAATATTGTAAATCTTGCTACAACGTAGGTGTTCAAAATATGCCAGGCGTTGCAAAACCCTGACGTCATGAAAACGAGGAGAGTGACATGCAAACGAGGGGCCAAAACATTCCAACATGGCGGAACTGGAAGAAAGTGCGAGTGAAGACTTCCTTGCAGAAACAAATCGACAGTATAGCTTCACAGAATGCAAACAGATTGGGAGGGGATTCCTGGATGATTTGAAACAATCTCTCAAAGCGACGACTCTGCAGGATATCGAAGAACCTTGTGCGAAGGCGACTAAATACCTCGAGAAGACTGAAGTTTTGCAACTGTTGGAAGTAAGTTACCATCATATTTACTTGGACGACTGCAAAATATACCCCGCAATTCCCGTCCACTGTATTTTTGAAATCGTAAAAATCTTGAAGTAGAGAAAGCAGACAGGATACTCTTTAAAAACTTCTCAATTATGTACAAGCACTCAATGACTTGTATATTAAGTCACTATCCAGAGAAGCAAATGTTCTCCAACCAATGCTTTTGGCAAGTTTTCCACACAATCCCATTCTTAAATTTGACATATGTTTCTACTCTATTCACAAATCATAGGACTATCGGTAAAAACCTTGCACACATTTTATCTGCTGGATAGCAAACTATCCAGTGGATAAAATTATCCGCCCTTTGAACAACTGGGGCCAGGCTGGTATATATAGAGGATATTTTTTACACAGCGGTGCAAAGAGATGAATTTTCTTTTCGGGTGGTAAAATATTATTTTTAACACGAGAAAATAAAATTCGTATTTTATCCGTAAATATGATCCGTAAACTTAACTCCAGAGTCTTGTTTAGGCCAAAAGTCAAGGAAAATTTTTCTTTGTAATTTTTTATAGTATCCTGCTTGCGCACTTTACATTTTTAGTTTTTACAGGACCCCTTTGATAACAGTACTGTTTGTACTGATGGGTTTATCCTGTTTAAATATTTGTTTATTATTATTATTATTATTATTATTATTATTATTATAATTATTATTGTTATTATTATTATTATTATTATTATATCTTTAAGCCAATGTGTAATTTTCTTTTCATTACATAGACATATCTATCGCTCACAATTTTTCGCCAACTGTTTGCACAAACAACCGTGAAAAAGTGGGAAATGACATCATCACTATCTTCACCTAGTGAGGATATGGAAAATACTTCACTCGGCTGACTCGGGTCCTGGATGTAGTTACGTGTGAATTTTACGTGTGGTGCATTTTCCAGCAAAACACTCTTGTCTGTATAATAAACATAGTTACTACTGGTGTACTGGCAGTATAACACGAACGTGTGTTGTATACAAGATGATAGATTTTAAGTTACCTTGATCATTGATCAAAGTCTATACTGACATGTAAATCACTGATGGAAATGGTACAAATAGTTCCCTATTAACTTAGCATGGCTGAGGTTATGAACACATGACTGCTATGAAACAAATCCGAGTGTTCAGAGTGGAACTTGAACCTGGCGCTTCCAGATTACAAGGCCCGTGCCCAAGCTAACCTCTAGGCCAAACCCACGGCTTTTTTATTTCTAGTATACTAAGGTTAAGGTTTTTATTATTATGCACTATTTGAATGGTTTACAACAAAAGGAAATTATAATATATAAGAAAAGTAACATAAAGACGGCATTAAATTACATAAATGTGAAAAGTAAAATGTGCGCAGTGACCAAAGGAGCTTAGGCTTTCGAGTTGGTCACTGCCACGTGCAACTAACTGGCGTATAACGTGCAACTAAATAGAGCAAAAAAGAAGAATAATAAAAGTGCAATAATAGAAACATACTACAATTTTTACATAAAAAACAATAGGAATGATAATTAATAGTGAGGGCAATACCTTTTAAATACCCAATATTCATTGGGCATTTAAAAGGTACAATTTATACTGCTTGTAGAAGCTATTATATGAGAGCTTTTTTAATTTAAAGGGAATTTTTTCCCAAATTTTAGACCCTGCAAATGCTAAAGAAGCAGCTCAGTAGTTATTCATTATCCTCGGCTGATGAAAATGGTCAATGCTAAAATCGTTGATGTTACAGAAGCTGGGGTTAAGTGCAAGACTGCTGCCTAACTGTAACAGAAGCCCGGTAGTCTGGTGCACCCAAGAAAATGCTCTGGGCGCCTAAATTTGTTGCAACAGAACCTAACACTTTACATGTTGGGTTCCTAACCTCTAAGCTTTTGGCCTTGTGGGCTCCTTGAAATTTCCTTAGGTGACAGCCATGAAGTGTCATCTTAATTGCAGCTCTATACATTTTTACCTGTTACTATTGAGATAAAGGGTACTTGATGATTTTATCTTTCCCCAAAAAATATGTATCAAGTCAGGAAACTGTTTTAAGGGCTCTCACAGAGTGCTAAGTCTAATGCAATCCAATTTTGTTTTGTTTTTTGCCAGGACTTAATTGCAAAGCTTGTCTACAAAAGACCAGAGAAACCAATAGACTTTTTGGTCAACGAAATTGAAGCACTGAAGAGAAAGGAAACGCATGAAAGTAACGAGGACTCAGCATCTTGAAGTTTTTAGATGAGACATTGTAATTTATTTGAATGTTGACAGTGTCACAAGATTGTAAAAAAAGTTTTAAACACTAGTCAATGGGCATCTGATGTCACATTGTTGTCCTATAAGTTTGTATTTCTCTCCCGTGCCCCCTGTGGGTTAGGGGGAGGAGACGGCTGACATTTCAGACTAGCTTGTATTTTTTTATGAAATTGTGGAGATTTAAAAAAAAGTAGAACATTTAATAAAATGTGACAAGACTTTTATTGATGCAGGCCTGAACTGGTTGTTGATATTTCTGTTCTGGGAAGTTTTGAACATCACTAAACCAACAGTCTGGGGGGGACTCTCATATGAAAGGGGAGGGGATGCTTAATGGAAATTTTGAATCAAACCCCTAAAGGAGACCAATCTGGCCGTGACCCAAGCTTTTTTTTTTGACCCCTAAAAGAGACCGTTTTATATGTTTTTAAATATTTCTTTGCGTGAAACCCTAATAATAATTGAGACTTTCACGGCTAAATATAATGACGTTTTGCCCAGAACACCCTAAGTGACATCAAAATTCTAAATTTACACCCCTAAGTGAGACGATGAGCATCCCTGCCCCTTTCATACGAGAGTCCCCCCACCCCCAGGGCCAGCAGTTACTTGCTATAATAAGTTATTTCACTTTGACTCGCAAAAGACACAACTTGTGTAACTTTTATGCGAAATTTATACCTGATGTTGTACGTCCATGACAATGGCAAAACAAAATTTCGCTATCTTAGGAAGGATAATGAAGGAAGTGATTAGACCGCACATGTTGAATTTTAACAGGATGTAAAAAGCCGATGAGTCAACTTGGTACAGTACTCCTCTATCAAAATTCCTTCAAGTGTCTCAAGTATACCAACTATGATGCATATAATGTTACAAAATTTTCCAAAAGGAAAACAATTTCCACTTTAACAAAGCATGTGCATAAGGAAAGAAACAAAATACTGTTTATTTTGCAAGACCAGAAGAATCTTTTTCGTAGAAAAAAGGTCAAAGGCGCTTACCAAATACCGCACAAATATTTTGAATATGGCGGGAATGGCGATGTTACTTTTCAAAGGTCGAATTGCGTGACGTGTTCAACACGTGATCGGAGGAAGTGTTTTGAAATAATGAGGACGTCGTGAATATAGCGACATACTGCACTGAAGTAGTTTTGAGTTTGTCAGGAACTCCAGGGTTCTTTATCCTCCCTAGCATGAGCAATACAATTGCCACGCTTCAGGGATTCACAAAGAACAAAGATCCAACGTAAAGAGCGCTGTGCAGTGAATGAGTGAGTGAAATATCTTTGTTTGCTTTCAGTTTGCGATAGCGCTATGATCATTCCTTCTTCAAGCTTACACGTTCGCCGTATTGACTGGACGATCAATCGGTTTTCTATAAGTTTGATTTTTGTGTTGAATACTTGAAGAAAAAAAATCTGAAAGAGGTTAAGCTGGGTTGCGGCTGAAAATACGGCGCTAAAATCACTGATCATCTCACAGGCCGGCCAGATTACCGAATTTGGTCGAACTATCGATCAGATCGCCGAATCACCGATCGCGAATGCATTTCTCTTCCGCGCGTTTAGGAAAGTTTGTTTTCTTGCTCAGCTACGTAAACAAGCTCAGTTTACTGTAACTGTTAACAGGTAATGAGCAATTGAAATCAAAATACAGAGAACTTGTCGAAGCGAGTAAAGGCATATACTATGCGACTTAATCTCTAGCGGATTGCCCGGCGCCTCGTGTTGCTACATAACACCATGCATGTAAATGCTAGGCCATTGTCGGATCCCACAGGAAAATGTTACAGAATGATTCCGTATTTAAAGTCGAGATCTAAGGTAATTGATTTCGATTATCATTATTATTTTAACTTACCACCCCTAGACGAATGTGCTAATGTTTCATTTGTTACAATTCACTCAGCTGTGTATTTGCTTTAATATAGTATCAAATGTTTTACGCCAGGGTTTTCGCTCTGGAAAAGCGAGTTTTCCTCTTTCGCTATGAAAAGCCGACCGTATCATGAAGTGCACGTTTCTTCTCTATGAAATTCCGCTTTTGCCGATTAATAGCAAATTATTCAGCAGCATATTAATTACCTTGGGGACTTTTAACGCTGTGAATACACAACTGATAGAATGTTTATTTCGTCTGCATTAAGTCTGACGACTCTGTCTATTGCCAAAAGCGCTAAGTAAACATTTTAGCTCATTTTTGTAGTATTCAGTACTTCCACTCTTTTGCTTTTTATATCTGAGTGAATGCTTTCATGCAGTGTTCAGTATAGCCAAGTTTTCAGGCCTCGTTTAAAATTAATTTATGTGACTCGGCTGTTCGGGCGCGAAGGGTGTCAATAGATTTGTTCGCTGCCTTATTGTTTGGTATTTTTACACAAATAAAATTGGCAATTGCAACTGTTAAATTAGTGACCTGTATTGGCGCAGAATTTAAGAAGTATTTAGTCATCATTTCTTTGGGTGAAAACAGGCGGTGAAAACTGTTTTTTTTTTTTTTTAATTTTTAAATTCACTTCGTTGTTTTTGCAGTTTTGCCCTCGTTCAGATTGAAGGTCCGGTTTATAAATTGTTGATTTTTTTTGTGGAAATCTTGAATACTTGTTTTGCAAGATATAAGCAGTTTGAAATCTTGCCAGCTTCATGTCATTGGTTCAACAAGGTTTTTGTCAGAGCAGGGACACGGGGACATAATAATTAATTTACTTGGCTCGTAATCACTTTTTTCCCACAATTTTTACATTGCATTGGCAATGGAGGAGAGAGTAACTTTACCAATTTGGTCCGTGCTAATTCAAAATCAGCCCCTTCTGGGTCCTTAACAAAAACCCTGGGTGATCCATTGTTTCGGACAATGTATGATTAGTTGTAACAAGTGTGGGGCATATAAATGGCAGATGTTACTTTATTGTTTATATAGGTCAAGATAAGACTGCAAAAGATATATCTTATTACCCTCTTGTCATTTGGGTGGAATGATTTAATTTAGAGCATGATCACATTGATCAGACCATCTTTTGCCTGTTCACATCGTCAAGCTTGCTGCTCACACCGCAAGCCTCCATGGCCATTTACCTTCTTAATTGGTTGCTGGAGTTCTGTTTCTGTGGTCTAGGTAAGACTGAGGCCCCTTGTTTGCAAGCAAATGTTTTTTTTTTTTTTTTTTTTGACAAGCTTTCTTTCATTAATTATTTTGACTTGTGCAGATGAGAAGACATAAATTTTAACCAGAATTGACAGATTTTTCTGTCAGATGTCTCTGTCTCTGATCCATTGGCAAAGAAAATTTTTCTATGTTTTGTCTATGTTACAACAGCAGGATCTTCCTGCAAATTTTCTACCTTTTTCAGTTGTGTCAAAAAAAAATTAACTCATCTGTGCATGCAGACAAAGCCTGTGTCAAAAACAAAATATTAATGTCCAGGCAAGAAAATTTGCAGATGCCACAAAGTGTATTTCAGGGAGGAATTTTCCTGGGTTTGAATAGAGAGCAAACCAATTCCTTCTGTGTTTGAACTTTCTGAAACAACATTCAGGATTTTTTTTGAGTGTTTTTTTTTTTTGGAGGGGTTGGGTGGGTGGGGGAGTTACTCGTTCCTCACAAGACTTATTCAGTCATGTGCCACAGTTGTGGTAGTTGATAGGAAGCCAGGAAAAGGGGAGCAGATGGTGGGTTTTCTCCTGGTGCCACTTAAAATTCATAAGCCAAATTTTTTGCCCTTGCGGAAGATATTTTCTTAGGCTGTTATGATAAATAAAGGAGGAAGGATCATTGAGTTATGGTGAGACAAGTAAGGAACACATGTGGTTTCGTGAACTGCAAGGCAAGCATCAGGTGCCAGTTATTACTCGGGCTTCCAAAGGAAAGCCCGACGTTTAAAATGGGCACAAGTTTATTCTCCAGTCGCAAATCGCCCTCTGACGTCTTCTGTGCATGCGCAAGGCTAAAAAAGGTCAGCGGAGTTGCGGAGCACATGATCTGTTTACAGAGCTCGAGGGCTGAGCTCAAGTGTTTCACGATTGATCAAGTGAAGCGAAGCCATCTGTCTTTGGTGGAATCTCAGAGATTGCAAGCTTGAATATATGCTAAATCCATGGTAGAACCACACTAAACTGACAGCAGGCAAACAAACTCATGCAAAGTGAGACGCAATAAACACAAACCTTCTCTCAGCTCGATTTCCCTATTATTTTCAAGCTGATGGTTTAAATTACGTCCATCTTGTATGTAAAATACATCTACCATCGATACTTATCACCAAAGCTTGACCACCAAAAAGGGCACAACAACATCGAAAAAAACCGTTTCTTTACCGGTTTTATTGTCTGTGTTGTTAGGCAAATGGGGGCACTAACGTGACATATAATTATTCATGCCAACCAAAATCATTTCCATAAGAGAAGCCTGAGTACACGCAGTTACACGTCTAGTTTATCTTGAAAACCAAATACTACTAGAAAGGCGTATTTAACCCTTTAACCCCTAATATCAAAGAACAAATTCTCCTATCTTGTCCCCATACGTTTGTTATAAAAGTACTGGGGAGAAGTTTTTAAAATATTATGAAAATTCACCTTGGGTGATCATTTCCTTAATTCTCATGACCTCAGGGGTTGAATAAGCATTGATATTCCAACGAGAAATTTGATGCTGATCACTGTTAGGGCTTTACAGGTTAAGGTAGTTTTTGTCATCACTCAGTGCTGTGTGACATACGTAAAGCAATGATTAGAATGCTCATTGGTAAAAAGAAGTGTAAGCAGTTGTATATTGGATTCAGAATATAACTGGGAAGGTGAAGATAGCCTTCCTTCTTTGATTGTAGCTTTTCTTTTAGCCTGTTTGTAGTAGCAGTTATTTGAGTTTTGCTGGCAACACTTTTCAGAAGATCTCACAGGAGAAGTGTCACGCAGCGTTGTGTGATGTAAGGTTGCCACTTAATTTAGCGTGACATCGCGACTCAAAATAACGGCTTGTGCTGGGAGAGAAAATAAAACTCATTTTTCCTGTTTTGTTTGTCTCTTCAGTCAGCTGCAATGTATGTGGTCAACTCCTACCTCCATGTTCTGAAGAACATCGATTCAAGCTGGGGAGACTCGAATAGTTTAGCAGGATCCAGAAAATCGTCGCGACGAAGGAGGTCACGCACATCGTCACGCTTGTCTCAAAGGTCACGCAATGATAGTGGGACTCTTAGCAGTAGCTCAGAGAGTGGGCTTTACAGCGAGGAACTGGTGAATTCTGGTTATTTTGGAGACGATGAGGTTGAACGCTGCCGCTGCGCAAGATGTCTGATCGAAGCGCAGTCAAGAAAACCCAAGCAAGATTATGCGACTGATTATGATATTATAAGCGTGGACTTGAGTGCGTGTCCAACTCCTAAACAAGAACCCACTATTTATCGTCCAAGAACACAAACAAATTTTGATGAATATATTATCATTCCTTCGTCTAAAGAGGAATTCATTGCTGGCAATCCAGCTCATAGTACTCCGCTTGAACAAAAGAAAGCTCGTGAGTTGGACGTTTGTGCAGAGTTTCCTTCTGTCTCGCCTGTTGAAATTGATATTCAAAACGTGCTCAATAGACGCTGCCCTTGTAAGCTACTAGAGGACACTTTTGAAAGTGGGAGGTCTTCGCCAAGGCCTTCAGCCTTGCACAGGGTTCCCAGTACAAATGGGTCTGGAAATTGTTGGTGGCGCGATAACATCGTGTGGCAACTGCAACGAAGAAACGATACGCAGACAAAACGATTCTTGCAGCTTCAATCCGACAAGCAAAGATGTCGGGCCAAGGTACGAATCAACAGAGAACTCGCAGATTATTTGAATAAATACGGTGAACTTCGACCTCCGAATGAGGCGACAAATAATACTGGCGTAATAAGCATAAACGTTGAGCCAATTGAGAGAAGAGAGCTTGTGCTCGCAATAAGAAATCATAGTACATCGAGCTTTAACACGGAAGACGTCGGAGAGACTCGTATAAGGTCGGACAGCATTGCGCATTTAGCGAGTACTTACCTCAATCGACAGAGAACTATGACAGAAGAAAAGCTCGCAGAAAGCGAAGATTCTTACTCGCCCGGATGTGCAAACTCCCGGATGAACACCCGCTTCCCAAAACGTTCTCCCAGCAAAAAGTGGCGGGAAAGCATTGTGAATCAGCTCCAAATGCGAAACTTTCTTGAATGCAAGTACTTTACGGACGCTCTGGCGCGTAGAACCATGTCTCAATTGAGTATTTTGGAGAAATGTCCTGGACGAGGTTTGGATGAGTATGACATTATAACAGACGATGAAGTTAGTAGCCTGGACTCTCGAAGCACACTTATGAATTCCACTCATTCAACATCGCAGTCTCAAGGTTACTATAGCTCTGCACCATTTAGTATTCGTTTCTTTAGACGGGGTAAGCGTAGGTAGAGTTAGAACGGCATACTGTTGACTTGCGTAAAATCAGCCACGAAGTGATCACTGCTAGCCTATCAAAATTCCCGCAAACATCCGCTGAACCAATCAGGAGTAAACATTGGGTGAAACCTTGTAACCGGCGCCAAGCGCTGAGCTACGTGCACCGACCAACCAAGGGCGGGAAAAAGTGTAACCTGGCCGGTGCTAAGCGCGGGAAAACGCGCGACCGATGCTAAACGTGGGGAAGGGACAGAATCCAGGTAACGAGTTTTGTTTTCGAAGCTGATTGGCCAGGGAAATGTCACGTTTGTTCTGATTGGCTGGGCAAATTAAAAGCGCGCAATCATGATTGACGCAGCGACTCGAGAACAAGATAAAAAACGGGACAACAGCAAGTTAAAAACAAAGTTCGTTTTTTAGTCCAGGAGAACGTTCATAAGCAAAATTTCCGAATATGTGTTCTTTTGGCGCCTCGCATTCCAGTTGCGTCTGACGTCCAAGTAATTTGGTATGGTAAAATTAAATGAAGAGCGATTCGATTCAGTGCGCTTACACGAGGTGCAACTGAATTGTGATGTACAAACTACATGTAGGTCTAAAGTGGCTAGCTTTAGTAGTCAAGTCCCAAGTCCCGTCTAAAAGGTTAAGACCTGCTAAAGAAATGGTAAACTATTGTCTGATTTTATTTTCTTACTGAAACTGTCCAAATCAACTTATTTTCAGATTGAAAAATGCCCCAAAATATTTGAGTCTTGTACAAAGGAATTTAATATGATTGATCGCTCAGCTTGTAAGAGTTTTGAGGTCAAAAAAAAGTTTAATGATATAAAACTGAAACTAAACAATACTAAACTAAAAGTTCATTAATATTTTGCAATACCACGTCTCATATTTGGACATAGAATTTCAGGTTCATTGTAAAAACACTGAAATGTTGGAAACAGTACTAGTATGTTTAATATATTGGATAAATAATTTTAAAATCATGTTATGGATCGGAAACGTAACAAAGTTACAACTGTACAAACAGTCGAGAAGCAAGTCCTTTTAATTTCTTTTCTTCTGCGATAAGGATTGGGGGTGAGGTTTTAGTGACAAAATGTATTTAGGGGCCGTTGCTAAGCAACTTTCGACTGCTCGCGAGACACTGATTGAAAAAATATCGGAAATCCTTGGATTGCTTTAATTTGCGAATATTTTCCAGAAACTACTCTTGTTTGCCGACTGTTTAAAGGTTGTCAAAAATTCATAGTTTATAAATTAATCGTTAATACCAGAGCTAAACATGTTTTTATTAAAACCTGGGGTTCGTTTCTCGAAAGTGCCGATAACTTAACGGGCATGCTGGTAGGGAGTTTTTTGTTTGTTTGTTTGTTTGTTTTTTAATTCGTTCTTCATCGATTGTTTTAAATCGGTTGTTGGTAAATTTCAGTGCAAACTGGCCAAATTGTTCTACGAAATTAAAAAGATCTTTTTAAAAAGCCAGCTTTAAAAACAACAAAAATTAAATCTGTGTTGAGGAACATTGTGCTCATAAAATAGTTATTGGGACTTCAGAGAAACTTGCCCTTGCTTACCTTGGTATGGCTTGACAGCATTGATGCTCTACTTGAAAACTACCACAGTGCAGTCTCAAATTGTAGTTTTTTGTATTGTTAAACCCTGCATGGGTCGAGACTAAGTTCTTTTTAATATTTTCAAGTCCGTTCACAACCCAACCCGCAAAAGAGGAACCATTTTGGCGCATATTTGGAGACATTTTGTCCAATCAGAATTCGAGGAAAGTTTCGAGGAAAGTAAAGTTCACACGTGAACTTTACTGGTTTATTGACAGCTGTTCTTGAATTGTGATTGGATAATCGAAACCACGAAAGTATGCGAACTCGATTAAAGCCGCGGTTACACCAGCAATTGTTTGCTTGCACGTGCGATGCGATTTTTCGAAAAAATTTTGTCACCAGCACGGGACGACAACAGCGCGTTTAGCCACCCTCGCGCAGGCGACGCGATCGATATGATGTTGCTCGTGCGAGGGTGGCTTCACGTCTGATTTTCACTGTGCGCTAGCGACTGCAAGCAAAAATTCGCCTGTGTATCCGTGGCGTATTAAGTAATCAGACACGTGTGTCTTGGGGGAAACAGTTTCGAAGTTCTAAGGATATTTAATTGTAGTTTTCTGTTAAGCAAAATTAGAAAACGTGACAAAATTGTGTGAAAAAAATCAGTGTCCAGGTGCTATATAGTTTGTAAAAAATAATGGGATATTTAGAATTGTCGTCACTAATTGTCACACGAAAGACGAGCGTGTTTTAACAGAACGCTTTCTTTGTAAAGAGTTGCAAGACAAAATGAGTCAATAAAATAACATTAGACATGGATATGATAGCTGTTATGTTATCTCAAATTTTGATACCTTTACGTGCCGTTACTCAGTGCAGCCGGCGCTGCCGCTCAAATATTGGCAGGCTTTGCCACGAGAGGAGCTGCAGCCAGAGAAACTGACATCTATAGCAACAGCTATGACCATCTGACAAGACGACAAGGGCTAAGAGCTGTTGCTTATGGTTCAAAATACTTGGCAATCCTTGTAACCTATTTCACCTTTCTTTACTCCAAGAAGTCGGCTTAAGGTGGCTCACAACACTTTCCATCACTTATACTTTGAAGGATCGGTACTACCACTTTTCGAAAAATTATTATAAGGTGGCTCTGAACCCGTCAGTCCCAACAAATGTTTTTAAACTTTGCGAAGGGTTGTATCTGAACATGCTGAATACAGTTCTATAACAAAAGAGGTGGCCACCCGGGCTCGTTTCTGAGTTATAACCACTTATAGCTAAAATTAGGGTCTTTTTAACAGGTTATACTGTTGCTATGATAGCCCATTATGCCAAGAAAATGACCATGACGTCTATGCCAATGATAAGGCATTTGTTTGATACCATTATTGTAGTATCAACCGAGAAACAGTGGTGGTGTTCACCCATCAAAGTATAAGTGCTGGCAACCGTTGCCAGCCACCTTAAATTTTCCTCACATTCACACAATCTTCCAGATAAGCCTGTTGCTGATGTTTGCTGACCAAGCGGATCGAAGGCTCTAGGAAAGGACGTTCACTCGTACCTCATATCTTTCCCAGATTTATTTGTTTATTCTTATTTTATTACCAAACAAACCTCAAAACAATGTCAAAAAGACGTAAATAAAAACAAATATAATACAAAAAAGTAAGAACCTAAACTAAAAAAGCGAGCAAAACTTGGTAAAAGATCATTCTTTTGGCCCACTAACAAAGGAATTTAAATTTTTCAGACATAAGAATGTCTTTTGACTATTTGTCCTCTGTGAACCAAAAACAGTAGTTTAGCAATAAAAACGCTTAGTGGATCCTAAAGTTCGGATTTCGGGGTCAATTTTTTGTTTAAAAAAATATTTAAAATGTCCTTGCCTGTTTTTTTTTTTTTTTTTTTATAAAGGTGATACACTTCAATTTTTCCTCTTCAATTTTCATTTCTTTCAACCGTGTTCTTTATCTTATGACCTAGCCAGCCAACGGGCATGTGACTCAACACCAAACCATCTTTCTTCATAACTTCGCCCCTAGACCGGTAAATAAAACCGCTGAAACTCGAACTCTTTGAGCCCACAAACAACTTGGCATGTATACAAACCACTTGTTCGTGAAGTCCCCGGATGTCCATCTCAAATGAGCGACCGGACGGCTCAAGAAACTCGTCGGAGAAATAAAGTTGATAGCCAGCTTGAAAAAACGGTTCGAACCATTTTCGGTCTGGTTCGTCCGTGGCAACGTAAACGGCCGAGGAAACATTGAGGAAATTTTGGCTCGCCATGCTCTCTAGCCAGTGAGAGGGTGCTTGGCTTGAGCTGAATTTGTGATCTGTTCTTCTCACGTGTATAGCGTTGAAAGGGCGGGGCAAAATGGCCAATATTTGAAAAGCCTTTTTGTAAACATGCGGTGAAAACAATATGCTATTAAAAATCCATCTCTGTGCTTTACGAGCGTTCTCTAAGTGGAACAACCGAACATTTGCCTTGTAGCTCGTGTCCTGGGACAGATAGATCACATCGGCCGGTATATTTTGAAGTTCATCTAAAATTCTCCGAATTACAGGGTCATTGTTGCGTGACTGCTTATTGCGTCTGGTCATTTCTTCGGGACACGCCCGAATACTCCTCGAACTGTTATTCGGAACAAAGTCAATAGCTCGGATTAGTGATTCGTTTCCCGGGGGAATCGAATCGACCCAAAAACCCAATGCATCGGAATGGCAGACATAGTGCCACATCAGATGCGAAAATTCTTTCAAGAACTTTTTGTGGTTGGTCTTCACTTCGTAGACATCTACTACTCTACGCATGCGCATAAGATCGAGCACCTGGGAGATGGGTACCATATTTTGCTCTGCCATGTTGTTGTACACCCAGTTAATACCCCAATGTTTTTCCAAACGTCTCCACTGCCCAAGATTTTTCTTCCGCAAAGAAATGGCCATGTCGTGCGAGGCGACCGGATGTACGATTAACGTCCTGTCAAGCAACTTAGCCATAATGAGTGCATTTTCAAGGGCAATACGGTGATTGTTCCATCCGCCATCCGGAGGTTGATAACTCAAGTATAAACGTCGCGAAGTCTGTACATGGGATTTAGCCACCTCGTTATGCAATTGTCCCTCTTTTAAATTCAAATTTCCTTCTGCTGTTCCGCGCGCTTGCGATGGGTTTTTCACACTTACTTGCCTCAACTGGAAAGGCATAGCACCGTCTTGAAAAGATAAGATATAAAATTGTGCAGTCATTAATAAAAGAGCCGTGAAGAACTGAACAAACAAGAGCCAAATAAACAACCGTGTCATCTGAAGCATTAAAACCGCAGCGTTGGATCAACGTCCCAAGATTGCACCAGCTGAATTTCAACCCTTCCAGGTTCTTTCTTCATTATTTCTTGCTCCAAACTGATTTCCACACGCGATCTTGACAGAGGAGATGACGCCATGATTGAGATAATTCGCTGTTTTGTTTTCCTTAATGGAGACAGGTGGCTTAATTGTCCTAATATAGAGACTGACTGGCCCGCCCATAACTAACTAAATACAAACATCCGTTAAGTTAAATCCCCAAATAAGCTTTGTTCAATACGTTTTGCCACGCAACGCAGCATTTGTGGTGCGTTTAAGAGTCGATTTGATGTAAATAGTCGACAGGTTTCCAGGAGTGTCTTGATCTTGAAAGAACAGGTGTCAGTTTGGTTTCTGACAGCTCTTCGCGTTCATTCTCGCACTCGTAAACATCTGTTTGAACAAGTATGGCGAGTGATTCCGCCACCTTCAATAACGGCACCTCTCTTAGCAAGATTTCTCTTATATACAGCATCGCAAATCCACCTCAACTATCGATTTGGAACAAAGAACAAGTTACTCTCCATTCTTATCTTCCCATATCTCTAACTTGTAAGTGTATTTATTCTCGCTCTTAACCCCTTTGCATCACGTGTTTAATTAGATCGACAACAAGAGCTGTTTTAATTTTTACTCGGAGTTTGAAACACAGTCTCAAAATGGCACAGGGACTGTTACGAATAATATACTGCATTACTGAGCAAAATGCGGGTCGTCTCTGATTTACGCGGAGCAAATTTCAGGGGTTGTTTTCGTTCTTTTTTTGTTGACTTATTTTAAGGAAATGTGTTCACTCACCTAGGACACCAAAGTTCATCTGTGACAAATAATTAAATTTATAATCAGTCAAAGTTTTCTACTTGAGAACAAACGGCATTTTGTGAAAGTGTTATCCCAGCTGGCAATCAGGATTTCATCAGTCAAAAAGTCGGAACTTCGTACAGCATAATATACAGATAAGTAATGCCAAGAGAAAATGCTTTCGTTTGAGTGTTAACACCGATTTGAAGATTTATTCGATAAACTAAAGTGCTTGAATGATATAAAGCCCCGGCTGAACGTCACTTTAAGGAAAGAACTGCTTTAAAAGGCGTGCATCATGAACCATTCATACTAGACGGAAGTATGCCAACTGAATTGAAAACACAGGAAAAACGTATGTTTGTCTTTGGAGGCTATTGGCAGTAGTAATTTAAATAAAGAAACAATATGTAGGATTATCCATTTTGCGAGATGACGGATTTTTAACAATAATCCTCAATGCAAAATCGGGCGGAATATCGCCTGATACTTAATCGATGAAGCCTTAGGCCGAGTTGGCTTAAATTCGGGTCATTCCGCAAAGATTGAGCAGTATAATAGTTTATTATTGAACACATTTGCCATTTTTCCTCCCAACACACGAAATTACCTATATCGCAGGATATCTGGGCACAGTTGTTCAAAGCCCGATTAAGCAAATCCTCAGTGGGTTAACGTGAAGTTTGATTCGAGTTTAATTACTAACCAATAAGCATTTTTCCAAGAGATTTTCCCCCTTCAGTTTTGATGTAGACTTTCCTTTACCTTTAGCTTAAAATCAGCTGTTAAAAAAATTTTTTAACGAGCAAGATGAAAACCTTGGTTAACTTTTAATCGGGGATTAGCGTTAATCGGCTTTCGAACAAGTGGGCCCTGTTGACTACGGACGACCAATATTCGGTGCACCATGACCATATTTGGGCAGTCAGTTGCAACGTGTTAAATAATACTAGTAAGGACTATACGAAAGATTTTACTTTTCACAACGATAACCACCAGAACTTAAAAGATCCAAGATCTTAGTTTAATTTGGAAAGCTTCTAGAAAAACAAAGGCGAGGAAATCGCCACACATGGTCGTGAAATTTTCACTTAATTGTCTAAATCTGAGAGTAGTGAAACAAAATAGCAGATTGAGTACAGCAATCTTCGTTTTAAATTTCGCCACTGACTTAATCTTTTTCAGAAACATTAGACAGTACCATCTGCCAAAATCGTGGGAGAGAAGTGAGATAATGAACAATAAAAAGGTCTTATTCTGCAACTTAGACAAAGAGAATGAAATTGAGAGCCTTTCTGCCACGCCTTGATCAAGGGTATCGCCAGAGAACCATAATGGTTCTTGATTTAATATTTGCTCTGGAACAGAACCAAACCAGACTCATGAATCCGGAAAATCGTTAACTAAAGCTTTTATTGACTGAATGACTCAATGTTTTCACAGATCGATGAAGGAAGAATAAATAAATATTCTACATAATAGATCGTACGAATTAAATCTCCATCGAAAGTAATGAGCTTGTTACACTTTATACTAAAGTTTGAATTGAATGAATTTATCATGCATGGCAAGATTTCGTTTTGCGGCTTCATTTAATACTAGAGTGAAGACAAGCTGCCCCTGGCAATCTTCACCGGCAAGCCTTTATCGAATTCGGCACTACAGGGTTAAGTTGTTGTAAAAGTGACAGTGAATTAAATTTCGTGAGAATACGAGGACCACCTTACCTACCGCCGCCTAAAACATGGCGCCTCAATTGAAATCTCAATGACTTTCCGGAAATGTAAAACTGGCACAAAACGCCAACACTTTAGCCCACATTATCCTTTTAATGATTGAAATTGTAGAATTTTAATTCGACAGAAATTCCTTTGGAGAAAATTTAAAATAGTTTGAAAATAGTTTCATTAGATAAAAAATTTCCTGTTCAGCGCTTGATTGAGAATTTAGGCACGATAGATCCCTTTCTGGGACAACACATTTTTACCTTTGGCGAAGTTCTTGGTTGAAGCTTTACTTTTTTTTGAGAGCATTTACGCCAGATTTCCTGCCGAAAATGTATCTAACCGCATTTTTGTGACCCGACTTCATCTGGTAAAATAGAAATCAGTTAACTCTTTTGTCACTTTTTTGATTACATTTGTAATTTTTCTTAACTTTGTTTTAATAGCCTTTTTGGCCTGGCTTCAGACAATTTAATAACTTTTTCTATTCGGTATTTGAACAACTTCAAAGAGTCCACTCTGTCTGATCTACGTCCACTGATGCGCACGTAAGGACGTTCAAAACTTTGATTCTGTTTTGTAATATGTCTAATATTTGGATCTCTAACATTTGTATCAAATATACAAACGTGTCAAATGAAAGGATTTCAGTGGGCAATGCTTTTCTATAGTACTACGGCAGTTCTAATGTTTTAGCGGAAGAAATTTTCAAGTGTATCCATTCAAATGAAAGCCACTGAGCCTGAGTACTTTCCTGTTGTGCTCTTTATGATGTTTATTATGCTGTGCTGTGTTGAAACGTGGGAGTATGTGCACGAAACGAAATCTCTAAGTCCGACCAATTCATAACAAAGACGTTGAGCAGTCTAAGTGCGTTGCTTTTAGCTTTTCAATACATTTCAGAGCGGGACATTTTCCCCAAATTGTCTAATTGGTTTGTTTTTGCTGTATCATGCGGTGTTAGGGTCAACTTAGGATTACGAACACATTAATGACCTCTGAAAAGTGATCTCCTATTTAAAACGCAGTCTCGAAATCACAAAAACATGGAGACAAGCGTCAAAAGTGTATTTACCTTAAGAATTTGGGAGGGTGTGCTTGAGATTCTAAAGGGAAAACTTTGGAATGATCATTCCAATTGGCTTTGAACAGCATTTTCTCGTTCTGCTGTACAAGGTGGTTCCAACTTTTTTTTGTGACCTTTCAAATGAAATTAAAGCTACTGGGCAATAATTTCCTATGTCGTTAGATGATTTAAGGTGGCTCCCACGTTTGAGTCTGTGTGTCGGAAATCTTAAAGGATCGGTCCGTACGTTTCATCGAAAATTGTTCACTTTTTGTTGCACGTTTGTTCTTAAGCTTTTACAACAAGAAAAGTGGGAGATTTTCTCCAATCATTTGTAATTTAGTTTCGTCTTGGCTTGGCTAAAAGCCTGAATTCACACATTTCGGGCAAAATGTACGGTATTGATGTATAAAAGGAAAGGAAACAGCCAACTCAGTTTCGGAAGCTTTAATAACCTTAAATGCTGCCCAGGAAAAAACAAACTCCTTCCCACAAGAAAATAAAAATTAGTTTTCGGGTAGAAACTTAACCGAAGCATCTATTGTTAATGATGAGTATATTATGACAAATTGAACACCTGTGAAGCCCTTAGCAGATGTCGCCAAATAGGCTAGCCGCAGAAAAAACCGCAAATCACCATAACTATCAAATTTTGGAAGCTTTTCAAGATATAAGTTTACAAAAAGAAAACGTCTTGAAAAAGCTGTCCTCTGAATCTTGAGTTTTTTTTGTTTAAGCCGATGTCCATTTTTTTCCCCTTCATTCTAGCTCTATCATTTTTCCCTGCGGGGTCCTTCGAAAGTCACGCACCAAACCTCTTCTTTCGTGCAAAAATCGGAAGTTGGAACGAAAAGGTTTTTACGCAGACAGGCAATTAAACTGCTGTTGAACGTAGAAGGTGACGAAAGGTGTCGAAACTAGGGGTAGACATATCGCCGGGAACATGTAATAAATAAACCGGAAACTCATAATGAACTCTTCACTATAAAGCAGGCAATAATTCTTCACTTCTCTATTATTCAAGTAGTCGAGGAGGATAGAGGATAAACTGGTAAGCTGTGATTTCCTTGTTTTTTTAAGTTCATGCAGATAGAGTCGTGTGGGGTTCTATATTCTGGTTCTTCTTTTCCTTAATGCTCTACACCTGTTGTGTATAGTTTTAGCCGGTGGTTCGTTTGTAAAAACCGTTTTATACGCCAAAGTTTGGGTCGTGTTCCTAAAAGCTAGTTCCGACCCGCAAGCTCCGCAACGGCTCCTTTTTATTTTAGTAGCATAACTGCTGGAGTAGGACAAGAGAAAAAGAGACGAAAACAAAATAATGTTTCTTTGCTGGCTGAGGACAAAAAAGAATTATTTAGATTTCTTAAAAATCATTTTTTTTAACTTGAATATGTTAGAGGCAATGCCATGTCAATCGTAAAAGAACACAGGGTTCTTGCAGTGAGTAATGACATTAATGATGATGTGGCTTTTAGTAGAAAGTGGTCCACATATACAGAAACCCATACTAAGAAAGAAATAACTATAGCCAACGATGTCCGAAGATGGAACTTAATTAAATAGAAAACGCGATTTAATTCACGTTTCGGGTTTTCTGTAGAAAGCTTTAACAGCGACCACTCAACAGGGAATTCCTCTGAGGGGAAACTTCCCTTGTCCAGTACTGAATGTGGGAGGGCAGAATTTTTTCATAAGCTCACCAGGAAGAAGACTGAACGTATTTATTTTAATGGTGCGTCAGTTATTTTACTAGCTCATGTCTTCGTGCGATTATTACCTGGCCATATTTGACTTCGCTGGTACAATTTGATTATACAATAGATTCTTTAGCCATAAATTTTACTTAAAATCGTTCGCCTTGTATTGAATAAACATTAAGCCACAGTTTCAGACTATTCAGAACAAAATTAAATCAGTTTTGGAGCAGAGGAATATACTTTTCCGTTTGTGTGATCGTGCATGTGAAAGCTATATCCTTCACACTAATTCTCACTTCTTTTTTTTTGTACTGTGGCCGTCTGCATGCCATATGAGAAGCGATGTGTATAACAAACATTAGAGTTAGTAATTATAAAATGTGACCTCCAATTTCCTTAAGACAGAAAAATTAAGGATTTTTAATATTCCTGTCAAGCGTCAATTACAGCCGATCGAGTTTGAAAACTCGAGAAATAGGATTCCGCTCTGTTTTAACCACTAGTCATAAATTCAGCAAAAGAACGTGAACCTGAAAAAATCAACTGTGAAAAAGCAGCCCCGGCCCAAGACAAATGTCAACGTACGTGTGTTCATGATATGGGACAACAGAAACAGTCCCCCTCACGTCGAAAACCTACGCGGAAAAAGGCGGGAAATGGTGATCACGTCGGGCGATTTCAGGAGGAAGAGAGAGGACCGGCTTGGGAACGATTTGAATGCGATGTGAGAAGCAAAACAGTGGAGATCGCAAGTTTAATCACGCGAGATACAAAAGTAGACAGAATGTTTTCAATTTTGGAGGTCGACATTTTATAAGGGAATTAAAGCTTTGGGATCGAGGTCCTCAATAAACATAAAACGGGCTCCTTTCCAATTTCCAATTTGAAAATCTGATCCCGGAAGTCAACTGAAAATCTGAAGTGCTAAGTAAGCAAATAGCATTATCAACGGAACACTGATCCAAAATATTAAGCAAGTCTTCGGGAATAACACGAAGCAGTCTATAGCACTTGGTAAGTACCGGCTTAACTCAGGAAGAAAATCAAATTAAAATCTCGCGGTTTTCCGCTTTGCTCGTCCACAACTGTATTTCGTGCTATGTACGTGCGTTTTCGTGATGTCCACGGAGAAACTAAGCATAAAGAAAACAATAAACAGTTAGACTGGGCCTGATTCCATCACCTTTAACAGTCCCGCTATAGTACACTTTGCACGTTTCCTTAGATATAAACAAAATGGTTAACAAAACAAACATCCTTCTTCCCTTCTGGCTCGACACATCTATATGTGATCGTATCTCTCAGCTACAGACGGTATCAACTACCCTAACAGGACAGTGATCAGTATCAAATTTCTCCTTGTAATATCAACGCTTATTCAACCCCTGAGGTCATGAGAATTAAGTATATGATCACCCAAGGTGAATTTTCTTGATATTTTAATAACTTCTCCACAGTACGTTTGTAAGAAAAGTATGAGGACAAGATAAGGGAATGTGTTCTTTGATATTGCGGGTTAGAGGGTTAATGGCCATTTTCAGTGGCGGATCTCTGAGGGGGTCCCTGTTGTCCGTCCCCTCCCCCCTCATATTTCGTTTCACTAACAGAAGCAAGTCAAGCGCTCGAGAGTGCTCCCCCCCTACTACTCCCCACTAACCCTAAGATCTGGGTGAGGTGGGGGGGGGGGGGGGAGGTAGTGCCACACTCTACGGAATTACCAGTAGAGTTGTGCCGCCAGACCACTCTTACGTTGGCCAAAGTCTAGAATGGTCACAAGATGATGTTGCAAGATGATATCGTCAAAACGTTGCAATTTGTCACTGTCGACCTTTTAACATCGCGTGCCAATGGAGAGGATCACTGAAAGCCAATTATCTTGTTAAAAAAATAATAAAAAAGGACTAAATTTGGGCCTGAAAGCCAAAGCCCGTCAGATTGATACGTCTCACAGAATCTGGAAGGATCCGCAGGAACTTTCTTCAACACCGCCCGCAGTAGCGTGTGATGTCAGCTGGTAGTAACTGTAATATGATTTTAGCATGTGGCGAGCTACGACTATCGTGAAGGAAAGTTGGCTTTCGCACGCGTACATGCTCCGTGTCTGCCTAGGAGGTGGATAATTTTGATATTTTCATAGTCTCGCCTTACGGTCCGAAACTGGTTGATAACCTTAACTTAACAAGCAAACCGCAAGTCTTTCAGCTGGTAGTCTTTCTCTGACACTGCATGAATAAACAAGCCGCAAGAACAGGAAATCACTTGAGAAGCGAAAACTTGGCCACCTATACGGCCTGAGACTAAGCTTTTTCAGCAATGCGTTTCAGTCAGTAAAATAACGTTCATTGCTGTCTATTTGTTGTATAATTCAACAGTTTTTCGATGTGGATTTGTTTGTTTTTTTTTTTGCTTGTGTGAAATAACATTTTTTTTCAAAGTCCTCGTGTTTCCGTGACTTGTGTACATCATTGCGTGACTCCGCCTTGATTTCATCAGAGCCAAGATGATAATTCACCTTTAAATTTAAAAAGGATCACTTGCCACACGTTCAAGGTGCGATAATTTGCAGGAAACCCCAGTTTCATGATATCCCGCTAAATTTCAGCCTGTTCCTCGAGTTTGGGCGGTACGTATCTTTTTTGTTTTACTTACAACTCATGAGTTTCTAGTGATGAATTTGATAAACACTTTATGAGGTCTATGAGATTCGACCGCACGGCTTAAAAAGTTCGTGCGGTGCCGTGAAGGCACTTGTGCAGAAAATCTTCGTTGCAAACAAACTCAGTCGCTAATCTTTTAATCTGTCTTGCTGTAAATATTGCAGCATTTTGAACTGCCATTGTACAAACAAATTCAATCTTGACGACATAGCTATGGTCTCAAGATATAGGCGATTTTAAGGAGTGTTGCGAATCAAGTCAATTATAGTACAGGCAATCAAGACTGTAGACCCTCTCTATGAGTACCCACGGTTTCCGTTTTCTTCGCGATTTTTTCGAAAATCTTCGTTTTTTTAGGAAGATCTTCGTTTTTTGGATTGAAATGGTTTAAACGTTTATTCAGTGTTATTCACAAGTGATAAATATTTCACTTCAATAGCAAATCGCAGAACTCACTGTTTAAATTCACGAAAAGCAATATAAACAGTTATTGAAACTATAAAGGATTGTTGGATTCTTTGGCGACGTTTTAACCCCATTTTAACATGCTAGCGTTTACGACTTTTGACAGTTTTAATATACATCTGAATGTTCAATTTGACAATTTGGTAAATTTTCAGATCTTCACTTCAATCTTGAGATCTTCGTTTTTTCAGCGGTGATCTTCGCGTCTTCGATTTCTTCGGAAATACCCATCGAGAGGTTCACTGTAGATTGTAGCCTGTGTTGTGTTTGTCATTAAGTTTTGAATTCTTAGCAAATGAAAGCACTTGACTTGTCAGCATTGACCCTTGGCAAATCAACGATCTCTTGTGAAGCGGCATCTTAACGTGATCTTGGCCTCTGGTACCAATTTGGATTCCAACTTTTGTTCCTCTGTTGTGGTATCTATCACTAAATCAGTACACCCGTGCACCCGATGAGAAAAATGCTTCCTCCTGTATTCACAGATCGTTTATAATGACCTTTCTCATAAGACAAGACGGTATAGCTTACATTGTTTGATCTGTTTGGAGTATCGTAGAATATTTTACAGCCAATCCGCCTTAAACCAGGCCATTAAAAATAGAAGAATGATGAAAAATCAATTTCCTCAAACAACTTCAGACGATGTGTTTTCGAGTTTTGTAGTATATCGGGACGATATTTCTGAAAGTTCTGTCATGTAGCATGTTAATCTTCAAAAAATGTGACCTTTTTACTGGAAGGGTCCTGACACAAAAAATAACAACAGATTATCAGGCGTCTCCTATACAAAAGCTTCTAAGACTTCGATATCACGTTAATCATGATACTTTATTGCATTGAAATGCATTTCAATAACGTTTCTGAACATTTTGCTACCAATAGTGTTAAATATCTTTCCAATTTTAACTTCTTAAAGCGTACATGAAGATCTCATGCACTCACCAAATTTGCGACAAAAATTACTCTGAGAAACTTCAGATTCTTGCATTTCCTACAAAGGATCATATAAACCATCGAAATACATTTAAATAAAATCAGGGTCTACATATAAATGAATTTCAATTAGACATTTCCTTAAAAAATTCGAACTTTTTTTGTAAATTTCGTTTTCTTCTGGTAACGGAAAAGGTAACGGAGGTTACCATTTGTACTGTAAAACTCTAACAACTATTTGCCATAATTTTTAAACATTGTGTTTATCTTTTTATATCTACCATTCTTATATGAAACATTGTGACTAAATTGAATTGATTAGAAAGCAGTAAGTCTAGAAAACTTCCCGTTTGATCTGAATTTTGTCTGTTTACATCATGTAAAACTCACTTTTCTCGCTTGAAAAAGAATTATTGATCCACGCTATTTGTAAATTTTGCATTTCAGCTTCTAGAAGGATTGATTAAAATTGTCTCACACGAGATTAATTATTACATGATCACTCTGTCCATATAACATATAGGGAAAACGTTAACGTTAATGGTAACGGAGGTTACTCAGTTGTGACCCTCATATCATCTGTGTTGCTGTAAGGCCAGTTTTGCTTCTGAAGTCAATCACAAAACTGTTCAGCAGTTCAGCTACATGTTTGCTTGGTGGCGATCAAACAGGCTTTCAATCATGGATACGGTGTCCACGTTTAGCTTGTACTGCCGTTGGGTTTTTCCACAAGGGACAGGAGGCTCGATTACAGCCAGGACAGACTTGAAGTCCATCCAGATCATATCGGCTGGGGTTGGCCATTTTATGAATCCAGCTTGCTTTCTTGAGTCGTGCATGAATGATATGTGGGCATCGTTTTCGGCCAGATCAACTGCCAGTACTTTGCCCACATACCATTTATCATCGTACACAGCAGCCACCCAGTCTCCAACCACAGGGACGACTTCTGCTTCCTCCGGACACTCCTTGAGGAGATGTTGCTTCCACAAGCATGGCGATTCTGGATTGAATATGCCATTGGTGAAGCACTGCTGGCAGTGGCAGGATGTTTCTCTTGTGATGACCTTCCCAGGAGCGATGGCTGCGACGGCGTGAACAGACATTGTGCCTGGTACAGGTTTCAGCTCTCCAAATTTCTCAATTTCTGATTGAGCTGCACTACACGTCTCCTTGGAAACAAAGGAGAAAGCAACAGAGCTTGAAGACTGGTGCTGCTGCGTCCAAGCGAAGAAGTCAGAGGCATCTTGGATAGTTACCTTCTGTTGGCGGACTGCTTCATCGGCCATGCGTTTGACAGAGCCTCCAACACCATCACAAGGACCTTTGCCATGGCCAGCTTCAAAGTAGTTCCAGGATGCGTTGACTCCAAACAGCTCTTTGTGGTGACTCAGCAAATAAAATATTGTTTTATTTCTGTATTGAGAGGTGGGGCTGTCGGTGTAGTAATGAATATGCTTAATCTGTGGAAGTATGCTTTTTAAATGCGGGATAAGTTCTTTAATGAACGCAAACACGGTTGCTGAATTGTGCCCCAATTCATCGGAAACGAAGACCCTGCTCTTGTGGGACACTTGCCCATCTTCAGACCGGTAGTACGCAACTGCGGGATGGAGGGTCACCATTGATGCATTCCAATATGCGGACTGCACTTCTTCTAAGGACTGGCAGGTGTAGTTTTCTGCGAAATCCATCTGCACGATTGCCTCCTCATCAGCGAGGTTTTCTTTCAAAATTTTCAGCTGCTCGTACTGAATCTGCACTCTTTTTGCGTGTCCTCTGAATGATTCCACTTCCTTTCTAAACAGCTCTCCAAATTTCTCTTTTTCCATATCCACAGCCAGAATCTTCATCTTCTTCTTTCCATCTACATCCACCCTTTTCCAGTGGCTGAAGTTTACGCGTGCCGGGAGTTTGTTGACCAATTCTTGCACTGCATCCTCGTCTTTATAATTTGCTATAAAGACATCAGGACTTGTGCTCACTTGGACACCCAAGGTTTTTAAGGCTCGTAGCTTGAGCGACATGTTTTGGTGGTGCTGGCATAGACACGTGCGGCGCGAGCTAAACGATGTCGGTATGATATATCTCGGCCTTCTCTGGGCAAAGGCTGTTTTGCCAACCCTTATATTAGGATTTTCTGCCCTGAACTTGGAATGCAGATTGTGAATGTAGTCGTTCAGGTAGTGTTTCTGCACCTTTTCGCCATTACAATTTACAAAGTCATCCTTCCCTGGCATAACACGAGAGTTGTCTCCCCTTTCTAAAAACGCAACTATGGCGTCAGTCAGTTTCTTTGACT
This sequence comes from Pavona decussata, assembly GCF_977016875.1. Classification (NCBI taxonomy): domain Eukaryota; kingdom Metazoa; phylum Cnidaria; class Anthozoa; order Scleractinia; family Agariciidae; genus Pavona; species Pavona decussata. The sequence goes on from NW_028145484.1 coordinate 120,537, forward strand.
CTTCTGGAAGGCGCCTTCTGGATGAATACGATAACTTTTTATTCACCTTGGACAACAAATCTCTGCTAATCCCCGTCAACTTATTAACGAAACGAAGACAACGGTATTTTTTTAGGATTCCACCACCAGATACAACACTGGCTGTAAGCCCGCGCCGAGTGTTACTTTTTTGTGGTCCCTTCTGCAAAGCTTGCTTGACCTCGTCCGACACAGCTTGAGCAAAAATCAGTTGCTTTCGAATAATGCGTGGCACTGTTCGCGGGCTCATTCCTGCCTTCCTCAGTGTTGAGTTTGCTTTGCTGCGCGGTGTTTTTGGAGACTTTTCTTCGGTGGCGGATTTTGTTTTCTCCTTGGACTTGGACTTCACCTTGGACTTTCGCTGCAGTTGCTTCTTCAACGTCCATGTTTTTCGTTGCAGTTGGACGTTCTTCTCTTGGAGGCTTTTAATTTTTTTGTGAGCCTTAGCCACCCCTCTACTTATCCGTTTTCTGGTCAAGGCTGTTTTTTTCCCTTTGAAATCCATCTTCACAACCATTTTATGGGGCTGGTTTGCATCTCCTGTCGAAGTGGTAGGTTGTTTGCTTTGCATTCTTCTTTCTCTGAAACGCTTCGCCTTTTCCCTGTTTGATTTCCTCCGCTTGGCTGTTTCATTTTCATTAAGAAGAGAAGCGGGGATGTAGGCTTGCCTTTTTCGATCTCTTTCCCGTTGCAGGTACGTTTCGTTGTTTTCCAACTTCTTCCTTTCTCGGTAGGCCCGCTGAATCTCACTTCTTGTTTTCCTAGGCTTTTTTGCCACGCCTTCTTCTTCCCTTTTCCTTTCTCGATAGGCTTTCTGAATTTCGGCGCGCGTTTTAGGTGCCATTTATCTAAAAGCAGGGAGCTTATATCAATTTGCGGAAATCTACTAGCCTATGGACTATTAAATACTTTTAACGACTGATATCCAAGTAAACAGTATCTTAGTTGAACGCTTGAATCATTTCCTTGCCCTAACATTTCCCCTGCTTCAAGATACTCGAATAATAGCGTGACATCTCTGATCCATTCAGAAATAACCTCCGTTACTATTTTCGTTACTTTGATATAATAGATTATTATTGTATGAAATAACTCTCGTGGAGTCCTTTGATAAGGAATGCCTTTGTAAAATATAAAGATAATGTATTTACCTTTGTATTTATGTAGAAAATCGTCAAGTGGAGCTTAAGAAAGAGCTTCTTCGTCGAAATCCTTGTGCCACGTGTGTCTCACGGAAAGCAGTAATAACAGAAAGAGACATTTCGCAATGCAAAGAGGTATCATATAGCGTCTCATTTACTGCGTGACTTCAAAACTATTCTATTTATGTCATTACAATGACGTGTTTATTTGTTCTGAACATTTTTTCAATACTTGGTAACGGAGGTTATTGGTAACGCTCGGTAACGGAGGTTATTATTTTGATTCTTCCAACTCAATATTTCTCAAAATAATCATTCAAAAGGAACGATTTTCTTTGGAACAGCAGTAATTGAACTTATCAGTATGACATAAACATCTGGACCTATGGCTGTGTTGTTCACCAGAAATACTGAGGTAACGGAGGTTATGCCCTTATCCATAACCTACGATTCGGCATGACGTCATACAAAATAATTTTAACTCATTTAAAGCCTCTCCGACCAGACTTGCTGGATCGATTACCCAAAAGCGTAAGATAAAAATTCTACCATTAGACGTCCCAAAGTCAAAGCCATAACGTTTTGAGATCTTCTGTTTGTTTGGTAACGGAGGTTAGCTAAAATTCTTGGACATCCTTCCCATAATTACTGTTCGGAGAATATTTATCGGAAACAGGTGAACAAGCCGTCATTCTGACCTGTCTTAATCATTCTACCCTGAAAATAACAATATAAGCGAGTGCTGTTAGTCAATTTAAAGTAAAGAGTCAATTTTAATTCGTATGTTGACTGGGGACATTACAATTTGATACAATGTGTCACTTTAAGGACCTAAAAGAAATACAGAAACGAAGATCTAAGGCTAGTTTTATAAATTGATCGTATTCAGAGTGTCAAAAACAATTTAGAAAAAGACAAAAAATTAGGTTATTGCATTTCATCTTTTCTTCTACACTCTGAGACACATAAAAACTCTTTTGGCCGGATTTAAGGCGGATTGACTGTTAATAGGGAAAGGAATATTTTTCCTCGAATGTCTGGTTGGCTTGGAACCCAAAAAGTCCAAAAATACTAGTATTTACCTCGCCGAAAACAAAACAGATAACCCTAACATAGCTTCTATAGTTACGAAAGTTAGAGCTGACACGCAGTTAAAGAAAACGCTAGTTTTTCCTCACAATTTAATCCAAATTTCTGAGACAGGCAATCAGCCTTTCGAGCGCAAATTCCACCGAAACAAACTGTTTGGTGCAGCTATAGCTACGCCATTACAGCCAACCCCAGCTAAACTGAGGATCCGAATAGCTCGTAACGATAGATCTCACTTTTCTGAGAACATTTTTTGTGCCATCGTGTTTCTCAGGCAGCCGCTGTTATGTAACCTGCGACGACAGGGGTTATACGGTCCGTCTGTGGCGCGGGCTACTATTCGGTAAATCCCAAACACGTCAGATTTCTGACCAGTAACGCGTTCACACTAATATCCCCAAAGCCATCCCCCATCCTGAAAACGTATTGTCAAAAACCCCACGTGAACATCATTTCTTTTCCAGAACTAGAAAATCAATTTTGTTTTTCGGAAAATCAAGCGCGGTCTTTGAGAAGGGAGCGCCGCTTTCTACGCCCCAAAGAATTCATTAAATACTTACCACGCTCAGGGATTCATTTTACTAGGTGCTTTGTCAGCAAAGAAATCACCGCACAACACGCATGTTTGTTCATGCACTTAGCTCCTGATGAGAGCCACAGGGTTTTTGATTTAACAACTGAAACATCAAAACAACAACGAGATGACCGTGACCGCTAGTCTATCGCTAAGACCGCGGGGAGAAATTTTTCAAGTGTTTTGCAGACTTAACGATGCATGGGGCTTCAATGAACCGATCAAAGTTTCTTGAAAATCACTGCACGATTTCGGTTTAAGCGACAGAAAAAAATGGTCAAAATACCATCTGTGTATTTGAGCCCTTTAGACCGGAAGAAAGGTATTAACATAGTGACATCTTAAGCTTTCTAGAACTGACCGTTACATCGGTTTTTTTTGCCGGCAATGTAGGTTATATGTTTTTTTAACAGCAAATTTTGCATCAGTGAATCAGCACAAATTGTTCTAGTGCACATTGCAATACCAAGTGTCGCTTTTATTTGTACCTTTTTCAGTCCATTTACAAACGGCACAACGTACGTGGCTTTTTCAAGATAATTTCAGTGCCTAGGCCGTGTCCCGAGACAGTCTGAATTTAAGAGCAGGCTAGAACCTTCAATTAATCCCGGCAGCTAAAACTTTTAATCACTGCACTCAGTAAATAAGATGAGCAAGTATTGTATGGTAGCAACAAAGAAGTACCACAAGAGAGTCGCAACACAAAACGATGCTTAGCTTCTCATTGCAAAGCGAAGCAATCATTCATTAAGGATTTAATTAAGGATTTCGCCGACAAAAACTACCTTGTTAAGCATAAAAATCCTGAACAACACAGGAAATTACTGCTTAATGTCTTTCATTTGAATGGTCACACTTTAGGATTTCGTCCACAGAATCATGGAAAAGATAGGACGACCTTGTAAAAAATAATAAACAGCACCATGGCAGGGTACTGCTCAGCCTTAATTTATCATTTGGAAGGTCATACTTTTACTAACCCGACGCCTTACGCTGAGGTTTTAATATCACTGTATCCTGAGTGCCACAAAACTGTTGTCGTTACTTTTTCTTCGTGTTTAGCTTTTGTTTTATCTATTCTTTTGGTATTGATTTCTTATTTCCTTCATTTACTCGGCTCTAAGCTTATTTTGGCTTGAGAACTTTTATCGTTCCCCCTTCTTTTCTTTTCAATTTCTTTTTCTCTTTTTCCTTTTTGATCATTCGTGACCACAATCACCCTGATTTTTCTATCAAACTAAGATATGTTCTTGTCAACAATGCCTGCGGTGAGACCTAAAATAAGTGATTGATCGCAATTTAAGTAGCCATTTAATTTTCACCAATCGTAAGTCAGTAAAATTCGTAATCCGGCTACACTTTACTACGTGCTTTAAGCCTCACATTTTTATGACGTTCCTGAATTTATTGAAATAAAACCAGCTCTTTAGCCACGGAAGTGCTTGTTTGGCTCTTATTTTATTAAGAAAAACACAAAAACTAAATCTTAGAGTTTGTTGGTGGGCTCAAAGGCTTATAGCACTGATTCCACTAAACAATACAGACTCTACATCTTATTAGCTTCATTTGTACACGCCTTTGTTCTCCTTTCAATGAGCCTGTTTTACATATGAAGGCTTTGGTTTCCTGTGCTTCGAAGCTAAAGAACCGTTATAATGTATTTTTATGACTTCTTTGAGAAATTAATGTTTTAGGATATAGTTTGAACTTGATAGAATGTTGTTCTGTTGCAGGTTGAAAGAGCGTCATTTCAGACATCGCTCAAGAGTTGGTTACGTTCACGAGGTCCTTATAACGTGTCTCATGGCTATTTCGCTTGGATATCTCATTGTGTCGCTAGCGAGAGCTTTGATAATACTCTGTCTATCCAAGGAGAGCATTCAAGCGACCCAAGCGTGGCACAATAACAAAGAATCGTCGAGGCAGAGCGCCATTGACTCCCGAAATCTTTACAAGAAGATGGCATCACTGGAAAAAGCTTTACTTATAAACCAACAGGAAAGCATCCAGCAACGGGATTTTGAAATTGGCGCGGACGAAACGCACTTCGAAAGTTTTGAATCGTCCCGGGCAAATTCCCGAACGAGAGTAGTGAAACACCGATCCAAACGACGCCTGTTTCATCACGATGATCGCCAGGTCGTACCGAAAAATTATATCGAAAAATGTCCCTTTGAAGCAGCAGTTATGATCTCGACAGGCTGTTCAGGGGTTCTTGTATCTCCACGACATGTCCTGACGTCAGCTCATTGTCTTCACAACGGTAGCCATTACGTCCATGGTTACAGAAGTCTGAGAGTGGGGTTCCTGTTGCGAAATGGCACCACAGAATGGCACGCTGTCAGCTACACTAAGGTTCCCAAGCAGTGGAAGAATGGAAGTGATCTGAGTGCCACAATGTACGATTATGCCCTGATTAAGCTCGCCAAGAACCACAGTCGCTGTTTCCTGCCTATTGCTCCAAGTAGAACGTTCTTTTATAAGACTGCCTGCGCTCACAGAGCCATCCATTTCACTGCGTTTGACGATGATAGGAAGGAGGGGACAGTGTTGTACAGGTATCGGCAATAATTTAAAGCAATATTTCAACATGCATTTTCTCCTCACTTCTCTCTCTATAATGCTTATTAAACTAGTTACGAAAATTTGTTTAAAATCGAAACCTTTCTTTGGCCGGTGAACATTTGCTTTATCCCCATTACCTGATGTCTCAAGAAGTAGTGTGGATTTTTTCCAGTAAGGAAAAATCGGACGCTGGTCACTAAGAGTCAGACACAGAAATGGAAAAATCTCAGATTTCATGTTGCAAAAGATATGAAGAAAAAAAACAGCAGCACAGCCGGAAAAGTCCTACTCAGTAACTTTCAATTAAATGGACACACTTGAAAATATCCCTGGTGTCATACAGCCTGGTGCACGCTACCAATGGGAATAACTGTTCAATACGAGTTTTCATTTAAATGGGTTAGTTTCCAAAGAAACTGTGATGTTGCATCCGTGGGTGAGTGGAAATGAATGGTTTTAACGAATTGGTTTTATCAACAGAGTTGATAATGTAACTTGGCCACCGTAAAGAGATTCGTGTGTTGACGTTTCGAGCGTTAGCCCCTCGTCAGAGCGAACCAAGGAATAACGCGTACTTTGTAATTTATATAGTGAGCAGTGGAGCATATATAGCTGTTAGTGAAAGCACGCGCAACGTGAAAAACAAGAAAAAAAATTAGTCAATGGTCGCACTTGGCAATTTTTAAATCAAATTCAAAATGTGGACCACCTCATACATGGGACCGTGTCGTTAGAAAATACAGTGCTGTTTCTCGAAAGGGGAGGGGCTTATTTGGCCCTTTTAATTGGGCCCCAAAATATTGCACCCTTGGGCAAAAATTGCAAAGGTTTCTGACGGGGCCGTTTCACCTAGATTATGATCCAAATAGCTCCACCGTCAGGGTCGAATCACCCCAAGGAGTATCACTGTATCAGCACTTTGAGTTCTAACTATGGTGAAACAGTGTTGCAGTTACCTGTGAAATGGGCAATTATTTGAAGAACTTAAACGTTCTATTATCTACTCCTTTCAGAAGATGCCGCGTTGTTGACCTGAACGCCAGCATGCTGTTTCACTGTTGCGATGCCGAGAGAGGTTCGTCAGGAGCCGGAGTCTACGAATTTCACAGGAGGGATCATGGCAAGAAATTTGAACGTTACGTTGTAGGTGTGTTTTCTGGGAATCGTGACATCCTTAAGAGAAGCCGTCCCAGAGTCACGTGCTCTTATCGCAGCGCTTTCTTCAATTACTTCAGATGGTCTTGGCAGGTCAATTACAACGCTGCTCTACGCTTGAAAGAAAACGACGTGTTCCACATTTGTACCTGGATGAAGCGTCTGGGAGGCGAATCGTGTAAAAGGGTCATAAAAGAAAGACGGAGACGGCGACGACGGCGCCACTCAAGGAAACGCCGCGACAGGAGCAGAGACGCACGGTGTGAAGGCGTGCGGTAGAAGATGCCATGGAAATTCAAAGGATTGGTTTCCTTGGTTACGTTGAAAGCTCGCATGCATTGAATGGGATTTGACTTTCTATTCCAGTCCACACGCATAATGTAACTATGATATAAGCAAGCGACGGTGGTCTGTACTAAATATTTTATCGCAATGAACAGGAACAAGAACTTAAACTATGTGAAATTTTCTCCTCTACTTTCTTTCATTTGCAAAGGGAGGAAAAGAAAAACTTGTTTGCCTCATTATATGTATAATAAAGCAAGACTTAGAAAAGAATCTTTATAGTTAGAGAATGTAAACAAAACATTTGAAAACAATGCAAAATATTACCCAAATATCGAAGCCCTTTTTTATATGTACAATAATTTTTAATTATATTAATTTCTGCGTCTTTCAATAACGCTCTAACCCCAGAACCCAACGTACAGATGCATTAAATCATCTCTTTGTAGACGCCCCGGCAAGTGCATTTAGCGTTCGTTTCGTTTCTTTCTTTTCGTCCGGGTTAGTAATGATTGACAGCCGGTGTAAAACACAGTCGTTATGGGATTTTGGAAAATCAAGGTTGGAGTGTGTTGGAAAAGCAGTCACTCAAATGTATGTACACCCTAAAAAACAAGCCCTCTCCCAAAATAAGCTCTTCAAAAAGTTCTTTGAACGCACATATAGTACAGGTGTTATATTTGAAAATTTTATGTAAGATGGTTTGTGAAAAGATTTTCTTAGTGATGTAACATAAGTTAAATCAAAATATACCACTCTGATAAGCTTAAGAAATTGTATCGTTGTAGGTAGTCATTTTTAAGTAATTAACCAAACGCGTTGATCGATCGATAGATTTGCAATAAAACACTGACGTTTTGAATTACAATGAAACCTGTGCCAACTTTTTGTGATCAAGTACTTTTCGTCTTCTAGATGCGACCTGTTCAATTCACGACCTCGACCTTTGTGTCATTTGGCAAAACGAAAATGACATTCCTTGTCCTTACAAATTATTTCGGGAGCAGGGATGGCGCAGTGGTGAGAGCACTCGCCTCCCGCCAATGTGGCCCGGGTTCGATTCCCATGCCAGACTCGGCGTCATAAATGGGTTGAGTTTGTTGTTGGTTCTCGTCCCTGCTCCGAGGGTTTTTCTCGGTGTACTCCGTTTTTCCTCCCTCCACAAAATCCAACCGAATCCCAAATTCCAATTTGACCTGGAAAGAGTGGATGAAAGAGCCACTCTGTGGAAGCCACAGAAATTCCCATTTATTATTATTTCTGCAAGTGTACAGTTTTTTTTTAACTGTACCGAAACTGAAGTTGTAAAATATCTTTTCTCGTTCATAAAATGGCCCTAAAATTCACAAAAAAAACAACAAAAAAACAACAAAATATTCTAGTGATTGGCTCAAGTGAGAACAAACCAGAATCAGTTTTCTCGATTTCCCATGAAAAAGGGAACTTGAAAAAATGGGCCAAGCTTTTCCAGTTGCAACCATTTCCATCCTGATCATCCACAGCCAAACACACTTACAAATAGTTTCATTTCTCTAGTATAGTAACTTTTAACAAAACTGAACTTCGAGTGGAACAAGTTTCAAAGTGTTTCTAAAAATGGCTGACAAAGCCCCTCTTAATAGCAGGCCATTCCCGAGTTGCTTTGAACCCTATTATGAAAGCAAGGCTAAGTGAAAAGTTTTCATTATGAAAATGAGTTTTCATCCATACGCAAACAAAACTGATTTTCATAAGAAAAGCTTTGCTCTTAGCCTCTCTTTCATGGTGAGGTTCACAACTCGAAAATGGCCTAACAACAACATTTCAGCATGTCACCCGGTTGGAATCAAAATTATTCCTCTCTATTGATGCCCAAATTGAATAAGTAACACCAGAGACAAAGTTGATGCTCCATTTTTTTATTTCTCCTCACAACCATGGATTCTCATTGTTTGCTAATTGATAATTTATTTAAGCAGTTTGCGTACATTAATTTAGTATCCTACCGGGGCAAATACATTAGCGTTTGGCTATCTCTTTCAAGAACCACCGAGTTGCTTTGAACCTCATTATGAAAGCGAGGCTGAGTGCAAAGTTTTTATTATGAAAATTGGGGTTTTTATTCATATGCAAACAAAATTAATTTTCATAATTTTCCACTTAGCCTCGCTTTCATATTAAGGTGCAAAGCGACTCGGAAATGGCCCATTCAATGTTCTCCTCTCTCATCCCCTGGTATTCTTCATTTATCTACCTTGGGGCATTCTCGACAATACTCTATTCTGCAAAGAATCTTCGAATTCAAGGTTTCCCTATTCCAAACTAAAAAAAAAACTACCCCTGGGATTCTTGATATTGGAACTGCCTGACGCTGCAATTTTCCCTAAATAACACATTTTATACATTCTCACGATTTAATACCGAGACCCTATAAACAGGGTGATAATTACAGATATATTTTTGTACAGTTCATCGTCACCCAAAATTTAAAATGAAAATACACTAAATCTTACATCAGTTCGTGGAAATAAATATCCTTTGTCTAACGAACAGGTCAAATGTTTAATTTAATATTAAATAACAAAAGAAGAGATACGTTCCCTTCGTCAATTACACCTTATTGTGTTCTTGTATACTGCCTTAATATTTTAAAGGAATTAGTTGATTGTAGTTATCCTAATGATCACACCAAAACAGGCTTAGATCTAAGAGCGGTTGTTTCAAGTCTAATCATGAAAACAAAACATGATATTGTTTTTTTACAGTTATTTGATATAAGTAACAACATGGAACAACGAATGGCAGATAAAACTAATTTGTTCATTTCCTTGCCCTCGTTACGAAATATGTCAAAAAAAGCGAAGAGACGTTCACTTTAAGAATACAAAATACCAAATTATCGATTGGTTGACACTAATATTTTCCAAACCAAAAATGTAACGTGAAACGAGTCCTTGTATAATTTTGTAATATTGTTAAAGCCAATTCATTTATGTACAAGAGCGAAACACAATTCGCTATAAATATTAGAGGAAGAAACGTGGAACTAGGGTAAAGCGCTTTTTGATTGACTATTGAAAGCAATCGCGACTATGTTGAACTCTGTAATGATTGGTTCCCAAAAAGCGTGTGCAACTTGCTTTAACCAATCACAGCGAATGTGCCGCTTTTTAACCAATACGGAATGACGCACGCGTCCTTCCGTGCTTAGCATTGGTTGCAGGTTTTCCCGCGCTTGACAAGCGACTCTGATTTGCAGTCTCGCTGGCTCATTCTTTTATGTGTTTGCTTTAAGTAGCCCCTTCTGATGTCTCTGGATTTGCCTTCGCGACAGTCAACAAAACCGCGCTAAACATTTCTCCCTCAACTTAATTCAACAATTGAGAAATTTTCCTAACAAATACATTAAATTGAACTATAAAAGATTAATCAAATCCACCTAAACTCGCCTCCCTCCAAAAAAACTTCCCAAGCATACTTGTGATGAGTCAAATATTTGAAATTCACAGAACAAACATTTTCAATTATGTCGGGTTCACTCAGTGGAACTTGTCACAGAAAAGGCAACCAGTTTGCTCGAGAAGGCAAAGAAGCCTCACACGAAAAGGCTTTGGACAACCGACCAAGGAGATAAGATACTGGAGGGCAAACTTTATATTTACTAAATTCTAGCCATTGTCGTGTTTGCCTCCGTTGCCTCAGTTCCCAACTAATATAGCAGCTTTTTCATCACACGGTCCACCAAAAGCAAGATTATAGCACAATAATAGGCGCTTCTACAAAATAGTGACCCAATGAGAAAATAAAACCACACCATCACAGGAAAAATCGCAAGAATAGTAATCAGAAACAAACTAGTAAAGGAAAAAGAAAGCTTGGTCTGAAATTACCCCAAAGGCAAAAAAAAAAAAAAAAGCAAAAAGGCAAAAAAAAAAAAAGAAAACATTTTTCCCGCTAATTCAGTTGTTGATAATGATTTTAAGCTCTGCTCAGTTTAAATCAATCCCTCAGAATTTACGGGTCACCATTTTGTAAAAGGGGTCAATTTCTGCACGTTTACAACAGAACACATTGAGGGTTTTGCTCATCATCCCCACGCGAGGTCCTCTCGCGTTTCTCTGCCATTTTCAGCTGCTTGTCCAGCTCCTGTAATTTCTTCCTCTGTTCCTTAATTCTGATCAACTCGTCCGTTTTCCCCTTATCACTCATTTCCTTCTCCAGTAAATCCGCCATAAGGAAAAGCTCCTCTGCCGCTTTGGCCGCGCATCTTTGCTGCCTTACGTCCAACTTAGCAAGCTGCCTTTTGTCCTTCTGCACTTTATCCTTCACCCGATGCAAAATCTCCGAGCGTTGCTCTAATTCCTGTTCCACGTGCTCCAGCGTCTCCTTATGCACGGCTTCCAGGTCTGCTAGTTTCCGCCGTTCAGCTTCTAACATTTGATTCACGCTCGACTTTCGCTTCTCCAGTTCCTGCACGGCTTCTCCTATCGTTAGCTCCGCTACCTCCTGTTGCTCTTTGTGTTTCTTCTCCAACTCAAGCAAGCGCACTTTCTCTTTCCTGATCAGACTCCGTTCAGCTTCTCGTTCGTTCTCCAACTCTTCCAGCTCTTCTTCGTTCAACGTTTCCTTCTCAGCCTGTTGTAGCGCCTGGCTGTGTTGTCGCTCTAAAAGCGCAATCCTTCGCCGCTGCTTATAAATTAACTTCTTGCGTTCTCGTCCTTCACGATCTACATCCTCGCATCTTCTCTCAATCTCCTGTTCATACTCAATTAACGGACCCAGTTCATTCCGCACCAAACTTTCCACTTTTTCTCTGAGCGGCATAAGAATAAGCTTCTCGCCTTCAAGATGTTTCTCCAACTTTGTTTTCGTCTCTGTAACCATCAGCGTGGCCTTTTGAAGCGCCGTTTGATGCTTGTTCAACAGCTCGTTCAAGATTTTCCTCTCCTCTCTGATGTCCTTGATCTCTTCGCGAGTTTCGAACTCTAAAAGTTCCTTCTTTTTGGTAAAATCCTCTTCAGTGAGCTCTACATCTTTGTCCTCATTTTCTAACTCTTCCAACCTGCGGATGCCACAAGTAACTGAAATTAGGAAAGTGGTCAAACAACGTACTCGAGCAGAATCCACCAAACCATAAAATAGACGGTGGTCTCTGCCTGCACCACCCCCCCCCCCCCCCCAACGCAAAAGATGGTGGCTTTGCATGGTGGCTTTGTTGCTCTATCTAGCAGCTAGTAAAAAATGACGAGATCCAAACCTCACTTTTTTATCTAGCAATGCTGACTCTTGCTACTAAGGTATTTGTGTCAACTCAAATTTTAACGCCAATAAAATTTTGTCGGTAATGTTCATAAGATAGGTGGTGTCTTCGAAACTCCCCCCCCCCCGCCCTAACCCAGACAAGGTGGGCCCTCTTCGAACAAACTTGTCATGACCAGTTCCCTTAATTCTTTAGGAATCAAAAGTTACACTGCGTGTCGATAGAACTGTAGACTGTAATGCTGGAATTACCCAGATCTCCGTTTCAATCTGATGTCATTAGAGGGATTTAGCATCGCGTATACGTGAAACGTGAACAGCAAAAATGACCACGTGACCACGATTTTCCCGCCATTTTTCGCGTTTGCCGGTTGCTGTTTCTTCGTGAAAACAGGCTATATCGCGTTTGCCGTCTACGTGAGAACTACGTAAGTATTTCTTCCCTTTTTCGTATACATATAAGTAGTTAATTGTTGAAAACAAGTACCCCGATAATTTTTCCGGTAAGTCATTCTAGAGCAAATTAAGATTCATGTTTAAAAATCCTTCGCAACTCACTCCTTACTGCACTTTTCTTCATGAACTCACCACAGTGAGTTGCAAAACCGCTTCATTGAAACTCGCAACATTCCAGCTAAATTCAAAAGGTTCACGTAATTTAACACGAAACATGAAACGGCAAGGTGACATTTGCCGTTTCACGTAAACGCGACGCTAAATCTCTCGATTATGGGTGATTCAGGAACCGTTCCGGTACATTCCGTTCGAGTATTTAGTAACGCCCTGTAGAAAGAAGCGATCTTCTTTCTTAGGGGAAGGGGGGGGGGGAATCCTTGTATCTCACAGAAGCCTAATTATTACCGCACAAGAGAAAACAAAACTCTTGCTACCTTCTTCTTGCTTCCTCCACTTTCATTCTCGCAGCCCTTCTCTCCATGATCATCTTCTCCTTCTCAATAAGCGATGCCTCCTCCATCTCCTCCGCACTTTCCAGCATCTCACGCACGTCCTTAATCTTGACATAGGCCTGCTCCTGAGCTCGCTTGTGCTTCGCCTGCACCTCTTCCAGCCGGCGCCACTCTCCTTCAATCGCCGACTTCCCGGTCGTCAGGCTGCGGAGTCCTTCCAGCGTCTCCTGCTCCACCCGCCGGACTGACTCCTTGGCTTGTGACACTTCCCTCTGTGCCCGTTTCCTCTGCTCCTCATAATCTGCTTCCAGCTGTTTCAGCCGCTCGCGGAGCACCTCCAGTTGCGACTTTTCCTCGGGCTCCGCCCTGGCTGCTGCCTCAGCTGCGGCCTCGCTGCGTGCGGCTGCAGCCTCCTGTAGAGCGTCGTTGCTGGTGGAAGGACTCAGCGTTCCCGAGGAAGAAGCAGTGCTACTTCGCTCGGCTACAGTCCGAGCTTGCTGTTCAGCTAATTCTAGTTCTTGTGACTTCGCTTCGATTTCTTGTTGCAGTTTTGCTACTTCCTCGCGCTGCATTTCAACCTAAATCAAGTGAACAATTTTTGTTTGTTCCTTACTCTAAGAATGTCAAAGTATTATGCATAAATAGCCTAAGATAAGTCTCCTATTCGGTGAAAAACTAAAAAAAAATTATAATAATAACAATAACACTGCCTTTACTGCCGTGGGGGCCAAGAAAACATTTAACGACGTTCCAAGGAACAAGGAAAATTTGTTCGTTATATCGAAAACCTCGTTATAACGAATTTGCGGAAAAGCAACCAAAATGTTCGTTATATCGAGGTATAGTAAATAATTGTTTTGTAAACGGTGTTACGTTGCACTACTCAGCATTTCCGGTGTAAAGCTAAATGTGTGTATGAAGCTACAGTACACTGTACATAGCTACGGCACTGAAAAACTGCCCAGGTAATACCTTACCGGGCCATAGCGCATACTGCATATGTAATGAGCTGTTGACTGAGAAGTTGTTCTCTTGGTACAGGATTAAATGATTTTCATCAGTCGCTGTTGGTCTGTTCCACTTTCATCTTTTGTTGCGTGTTGACATTTATTCGTTATATCAGGGTACATTTTACGTTTGGGCTTCCCGATTGTTTTTCTTATAACGAGGATTTTGTTATATCGAGGTTCTGTTCCATACATTTTAAAAGGCCGAGCTGAAGAATATCGTTCGTTATACCGAGGACTTCGTTATATAGAGGTTCGTTATATCGAGGTTCTGTTCCATACATTTGACCTGTAGCTTTGGCCTGGCTGAAGAATACCGTTCGTTAAACCGAAGACTTCGTTATATAAAATTTCATTAAATCAAGATTCTTCGGCTTACCTGTCTCCGTTCTCTGTCCCATTTTTTCTCCAAGTCTTCCTTGATTCTTACCATTTCCACTTCCTTAGCATGTACCTTCCTCCTGTGTTCCTCTTCAAGCGCCACCAGACGCTGCATCTCAGACTCCAGTCGCTGCCTCTCTTCATCCTGCTCTTGACGAATCCGCTCCTTCACCTGAAGGGTGTCAAACAAATTATAAAGTCAGTTTGGGGTTCTGGCCCCGGTTGCTCAAAGAACGGACAACGCTATCCAGTGGACGAATCGCTATCACGCGGATGCAACGTGCTCCAACCAATTCATTTTATCCGCTGGATAGCGACTTGTCCGCAGGATAAAGTTATCCTCTATTTGAACAACTGGGGCCTGGCACATAGAACAACTTTTGCGCAATTTAAAGGGTAAACCTCCTTTGAACAACCTAAATCTAGATGTAAAAAAGACTCGTTTTTGCTTGAAACTTTACGGTAGTACGGTAACTAACTGATCCGGCAGCTCACAACATCGAGTTTCTAACGACGTTCCTTTCTTTAGTTAAATTGATTGTTTCAACCGAAGGCCAGCCGGCCAACTGACCGACCGACCGCCCGACCGCCCGATAAACCGCCCAACCGACTGGCCAGCCGGCCGGCTGCCCGCCTGATGGACCGCCCGACCGACTTGCCAGCTTACCAATCGATTGACCGACGTACAGATGATCGACCGGCGATCGATTGATGATTGGCCGAGCAGCCAATAGTTCACTGGATCGATCGATCAGTCGGTTGCTTGTTTGTTTTGCGTACATTTTCCCGAGCAGTGAATTCAATCATCTACCTGTCTTATTTCATCTTCAGCTCGTTTCCGCGCTTGTTCCTGTTCCTCTCGAATTTCTTCCAGATACTTCTTCTGAAATTCAAGCTGTTGGTGGCTCGCATCCAACTCCTTTCGTCGTTGAACTTCTTCAGCGCTTCGCACCTCAGAAGCTCTCTGCTGTTGTGAACGGAGATACTCAAGTTCACGTCTGCAACAAAAACGACAGAGAACAGAATTCGCACAATGACCAGCTCACAGTTGCCTTGATAGCTCAGTTGGTAGAGCACTGCACCGGTATCGCAGTGGTCATGGGTTCGAATCGCGTTCAAGCCTGAATTTCTTTCAGGCTTTCTTTTCGCAACCGCTTACATATCTGCGATGATCATTCACTTATTCAGAGAACAGAATAGTAATTAAAATGCATTCACTTCGCCACGAGAGTGGGAGTAATAAAAATAATAAAAAAAACTATAGACCTTTTCCTTTCCGTTTGTCAGGCGGCTAAGTTACTTATTTTTAATTTGTAATACTGTGTTTGTATTGATTCTAATTTATTGTAAATCCAGCTGGTTTAATAATGTCTCAAGTATCTTGTATTCAAGCATTACTATTTGTAACTTTAGAAACTCTGGACAGTTATGCTGACATTAGCGCTCTTATTTCTGAAATAAAAAAGTTATCTTAATTATAATTCAATCATAAATCATAATTTTTTTTCTTCACTTTACATTACTTTTTACTCTTTTGACAAATAATGTATTCAAAACTGACTTTCTTAACGCCTTCAAATAGTAATTCGTTTATGTATGTCCTTAACACCGCCTGCCTAGATTAGCTCGCTATTTGCAGGCGGTGTTCATTTGTAAGTAACGTTTGAAAAACTTAATAAAACTTGAAACTTGAAACTCTTGTGTGTTGATAAAGTGATAAAGAGAAATGTGGGAGATAAGGGAATTCTTGGGACTGCCAGAATACTAGTTTTAGTGTTTACATACCTCGCCTCCTCAAGCTTGTCAGCAGCCTCTCGTTGTTGAGTTTCAAGGGATTTCCTGGATAAGAAAGAGAAAGAGAAAATTTTGAATGTGAATGGTGTATTATTCATGCAGTGCATGACACTCGGAAAAAGGAAATCCGAGTGCTCCTATCAGGAGTCGAACCTAAGACCTTCCGATACTAGTTCGAATGCTCTACCACTGAGCTACAGGAGACTCGTGGGAGCTAAGGCCATTAAACAAGGTTCATGGGACAAATATCCTGTATACTGCTAGGATTGCTAGAAGAGAAAATTATGTGACAACGAATCTTGAAATAAAATACGAAAGAGATAAATCAAACAGATCATGGAATTGCACGGTTTGTGGAGAATTCAAAGATTATTCAAGGGTGTTGATAAGGCATTGGACAATCAATCAACTTTCTCGCTACTTGCCTTTGTTCTTCTATTCTTCGCGTCTCTTCGCGATACTGGCGCTCCAACTCCAAACTATAATATTAACAATAAAACTTCATAAATTAAACTGTTCAGGCTTAGGGTGCGTTTCTTTGGGAAAATCCGAATCCGGAGTTTTGATCCAAGATCACTCGGATCATGGTGCTTCAAAGGAACCGACGAATCCTTACCCAGAGTGGATTCGTCGGTTCCTTCGATACACCATGATCCGAGTGATCTTGGATCAAAACTCCAGATTCGGATTTTCCCAAAGAAACGCACCCTTTGGTTGTAAAGTATACGTATCGGATTAGGTAATCATCATCATCATCATCGTCATCGTCGTCGTCATCATCATCAACAACATTATCCTTCGGCCCCTCCGGCTGGGATAAAGGAAGGAGGGAAGGAAGGAAGGAAGGAAGGAGGGAAGGAAGGAAGGAAGGAAGGAAGAAAGGAAGGAAGGAAGGAAGGAAGGAAGGAAGGAAGGAAGGAAGGAAGGAAGGAAGGAAGGAAGGAAGGAAGGAAGGAAGGAAGGAAGGAAGGAAGGAAGGACAACACTCATGAGGGAACACCTGCTCCTGCATACACATACAAACACCACATTTTTGATCTGCCTTAGGCGGACACCTCTCCACATGTGGACAGTCATTCATACACCCAGACACATGCAGACTCTCTTTCGTGTGGAAACCCATGTATGTATCCAGCCACAAACAAACATTACAGTTTTGGTCTGCCTCAAGCAGACATTCTTCCTTGTGGAAACTCATTTAATTTACTCTTGTGATTTAAAAAGCTCGTAAGAAGCTTCTGTACTCACCCTGCATTATAGAACATGTAGGACGGCTCCCTCTCTTGTTCAGAACCAATGTCTGCCAGATTTTCCATGGATTCGTACTACAGGCATGAAAAAACAAAAAAGGTTGAGCGGCTTGTTCAAAACCACAACTGTCACACCCGAACGCCCCGCAAACAAGAAAACAAGTGTGGTGGAACCATTTATGAATTTCAGTTTTTCCCGGTAAAAACCGCTTCGGATTTGCACCCACACGAAACATTTGTGCGTACGGTTTGCCGTGTTGCTTTTTTTTTATTTCACGTAATTTTAATAGAGATTTTCTCATGGCTAATAAATATGGGTGTATGATTGAAAGACAGCAAGAATGCCGCGACACGAGTACTCTGCCCACAGACGGTGCCATGTTTAATACAATTCAATAGTCAGAGCAAAACACACGTTTTAATTGGTATGGAGAAATTTAAGATCAGAGTATAGACGCACGAATGACGTCATGAGCTGTAGAAAGTCTGCGTGGATTTTAGCCTGAGAAACAGACGTCGGTAACAGAAGTATTTCGAAGCCAGGAAAGCCTTAATACAAATGAATAAATGAATATTTCACAGACGTCGCTTTCGCGGGAAAAGCCAGTGGTAGCACCGCGAAACGAAGTGTGTTTACTCAGGCGAGTTTCAGATGTGATCCCCTTGTTTTTCATTTAGCCCTTTAAGCCCTGACAGTGATCACCATCAAATTTCTCCTTGTAATATCAATGCTTATAAAACCCCTGAGGTCAGGAGAATTAAGGATATGATCACACAAGGTGAATTTTCCTTATATTTTAATAACTTCTCCACAGTACTTTATAAGAAAAGTATGGGAACAAGATAGGAGAATTTGTTCTTTGATACTAGGGGTTAAAGAGTTAACAGACAAACAAATGACCACAACAATCAACTCACATATCTCTTTTTCCTGAGTTTCGCCGCTTCCTGAGGATGGTTGAATCGCAGCATGTTCGTTTTTCCGAGCAAGATTACGTCCCCTAGAAAATGAAAAATTTCAACAACTTTTTAACGATAAGTACTCGATTGCGACCGGTATTTTTATACGTCCAGACAATGTTCTAGATACCAAACGTGAATTAACCTAAGAACGAACGCATCACTGAGAAGACTCTGTATGACTCACAGTTTCAAGCCATTGTCTGGCCCGGCAGTGTGACCGCACGCTAAACAAGTGGGAAATGGCTTCAGTGTCCAAGCACTGTGTCCCAGCATGTTTGCAAGTTGTGTGCAAGTTGTGAACGGAGACTGATAATTTGTACGACGCTCAGATTTGCACCGAATGCTTTAGAGCGGTTTTTAATTGAGTGTCGAAAGTAATTACACGTTTGCTTCGTTTTTTTTTTCTTTAAGCTCAGTGATTGGTTGGCAAAGTTCGCGCCCCTTTCTCAACCAATGAGAACCAAACTCAAAACCAATCGTGCCTCGCTCGTACACGTTTTCTCGCGCTTTTATACGCCGGTTACATGCATTTGCTTTGAGATCTGATTGGTTCATTGTGTTGTTTACGTGTGATGTGATTGGCCACAGTAATTACTTTGGTTTTGGTTTTGCGACCCTCAATTGAAAACTGCTCCAGCTTCAAACCTGTCGCATTTGTACTAACCTTGGCTGATCCGCTGTGACTTGCCCACAGGAAGCCCATTAACCTGGCACAGGGAAGCAATAGGATGAAGGATCACTGTGCCTTCAATGCTCTCCATTATGCAGTGTTCTGCTTCAATACCAGGCCCTGATAAAACTGCAGACCAAAAACAAGAAAATCAGTCACAACAGTTGAAGCTCAAAAAAGGCCGTCTGCCATACAGGTTAACTTTTCAGTACCAAAAGAGCCAACGTTTAAAGTGGACGCATTTTGCCACATTTTAAAACCGATCTTTTTGCAAAAAGGAGGCCGGAAAATAGCCCATCTAAATCCTGGCAGGACGAGAGCCTTAACGACTATTTTTAAGCATTCCCTACCTATATCAGGGTTGAAATTGGCATCCTCTCTTCCAATGTAAGTCATCCCATCCTGTAATATAATAATGTATAATAATAAGCTTTATTCATCCATCTTAAAAAATAAATATACAGTGGATTTACATAATTGGATCTACAGTTAAAAATACACAAGCATGAACAAAGGAGCCTTGCTGCTCGCGCCATAAAAGAGTTCGCATGTCTTTTGTTTCATGACCTTGGTATTGCTACTGGTCCTGGTGTTGATCTCAGGTTATAGCTGCAGCTGGTATTTGGCTTTGTAGTGAAAATTTGATTTGGGTAATTTTTATTATTTACAGTTCTTTCCAATTCACGCTTGTAAATAGAAACACAAAACGTTTGGTTGAAAAAGAGCTCGACCAATTTTTTGACTGAAAATGGGTAAAACACTTGGGCGTTATGCGTTACTTGTAAGCCTGAAGGGGGTGGGGGGTATGAAAAAACTACCACACTACCTTTAAATGATACAGCGTAACTCCAGTACTGAGCACGTCATCATCAATGCAAACCAAGTGAGGCAGCTCCGATTCCATTTTAATACCAGCTCCTTCATATCGAAAGCCAAGGGCTCGCTCCTATGACAGACAACAATTATCAATAAATTAGTAAACACTGAATAACGTCAAGGATGTTCCCTAAAAAAATTTCAAGAAGCCCACAAAGTCAAAAGCCGAGAAGTTAGGAACCCAAAATGTAAAGTGTTAGGCACTGCTGCAAAAAATTTAGGCGCCCAGAGCATTTTCATGGACTCCCCAGGCTACTGGAATCTCGTTAGACAACAGCCTTGAAAGCCCAGTTCAACATCGTTCAATCATCCTTAACTGTTCATCGTCGTTCAATTGTCACTACCGTGATAAATTGCTTGATGTTGTCTTTGGCCACTCAACACTTTGAACAGTCATCTTAAACGTTCTATACGGGAACAGGGCCTAGCCTGTGAACAGGCTCCTAAGTGGGGTATAGGGCGAAGACAAAAATCGGAGTTCGGAGAGGAAGAGGGGGGGGGGGGGGGAGAAAGGGAGAGACGGCGGCATTCAAAGAATGTCCACAGGCTCCCTTTCTTTCTTCCTTGCCCCCATACCGCGCTCCGCAGGCCAATTTTTCTTTTCGCCCTATACCCCACTTGGGAGCCAGTTCACAGGCTAAATGGGCCTGTCTTTTTCCATGTCTTACAATATCTATACAGAAACTTGTCTTTTCGGCATGTCACGATACACTGTTTAACATTTGTTGAGGAGCTCAATTCGTCCTAATCCCTTTCCACAGAGTGATATTTGTTACCTCGATAATTTTCTGAGTCTCTCGCCATTTGCTCGTCCAGTTTTTAGTTAGTTCTTCCACTCTGGCTTCATTTTGATGAAGTCTTTCTGTCATCTTCGTCTCTTCAGCAGCGCCAAGTTCCCCAATTCCATCCTAAACAAATGGTCAACATTACTAATGTCCATTCACAAAACAGAAGAAGTGTTACAAAACTAGAGATTTTCTCCAATAAATCAGGCTTGAAGAATATAAGAACTACTTTCATAACTTAGGTCACGGAGAAGACTTACGACGCTTTTCATTTATGACAACTACTGGCCGTCCGGGCCGGTCATATTGTAATTTCGGACTGCAAAAATCTGAAGTACCGGCTACATGTCTGGCTTTTGAAATCCCTTCAAAATGGTGACCACCGTTTTCTGACTTTGCCAGTTTAAAGAATTTGTAAAAATAGACAATCAAAATGTCGCATTTCACAGACATACGGACCAAACTAGCCAGGCAGTTCTGACAGATGGAAAGCACCGTTAGCATGTTTCAAGATTCCACAAAGTGGACGCAAAAAGTGCGACAAGTATTGGTCCATTGCTGTTTTGCAAGCTATCTCACTCAACGCCTTTATTTAAACTTGCAAAAAATTAAGGTGATATTGCAAGCAGTGTCGTGTATCTGGACATTTATTTTTCTATTGTCTGTTGGTCATTTTTTCCTTCAATCATTCCTGACCATTCCTGTATTTCACCTTGCAAGTTATCTGTCAGTAATCTGTAAGCAAACTGTTGGTTAGGTCTCACATACCTGTCCATGTGCCTGTAGGAGTACTTTGAGGCGATCTATCTCGGCCCTCAGTTCTCTGATAAGCTTCACATTGGGATCCTTAAAAACAATTGAACCCAATTTATAAAATAATAATAAATAGTGTTTCCATTGCTTTCCATATGTTTTATGAGGCAGCAGAAAGGCTGACAGTCTAAAATTCGTCCTCGTCCACTTTTCTAATTTGCATAATTTTACCGTCGCTTTGCGCAAGTGATCTCAGGGAGAAAGTACGACTGCTCGCAGCCTAATAGTTTCTGGAGTGAAAAGCATGAATTTGGCTCATTAGTAAAAACTTCAAAGGACAAACCTCATTGACGGTGGGCTTGTTGATGATGTTCTTTGCTCTGTTGGCATAGCGTAGAGTGCTAAGGGTCTCAGAGTAGTTCACATCAGCAGGCGAAATGGCTTTGAGAAATAAAAGAACCAACTTTAATTTTTTAACTCCAAGATTTACCAGCATAATTTTTTCCCCACCAACACTGCTCAGTTCACATTAGCAGGAGAAATGGCTTTGAGAAATAAAAAGAACTTTAATTCTTTAACTCCAAGATTTACCAGCATAATTTTTTCCCCACCAACACTGCTCAGTAAACACTAGATAAAACAAACATGAGCACCCACTGAAGGCAAAAAACAAACAAACAAAAACAAATTTCAAATGTCTTCAGTGATCAGATGCATCATTGAACTTAGTTTACAGCACAAGCAAGAAAAAACGTTCAGCTATTAGTCAGAATTAATTTATGGTTTTGCTAGTACAGTATGTGTAGTTTACAAATAAGAAAGTAACATGTATTTCTGTAAACGGGGGAAAAAAATATTAACTTTAATGTCATAGTTTTCTTTGTACAGTTCTGTCAAGTTTTTCCTTTACCAGCACAAGCACACATTGGTGCAGACAAATGAGCAAAGATATTGAGTTTAATCTATTATGCATAAAGTACCATAACACAGAACACTTGTGACTTGAAAATTCAAGCTTCTTCTTTGCATGTCTTTTATCACATTTTTTCTGTGAGTCACAAAAAAGTGGCAAGAACTTTGCTTGCTATATAAACCGCCATCTAATTAGACTGAACATCAAGGACAAAACACAGTTTCTGGAATGCATTATTTGAAACAGCAGATAAGAGCACAGAATTTTTTCTCTTGTGATAGAACACTAGATGCATGTTATCTTGTTTAGAAATTTGGCTGGGCATTGCATCTGATGATAGTCTGCGTGACAGGAGCTACTAAGGGGAAGGGAGAAGGGGGATCAGCAACATCATGCACGCCCCCCAATTTCCCTTTCTCCCTCCCCTTTCTAGCCTCTGCCATGCAGGTTAATCAGATGAAAGACTGTTATTTAAAGAGACTCTCTGTAATGGTACCTGCTATCATAATTGTCTTGGCATTTCCTCCTAAACTGTCTTTGAGAAGCCACGTCAGCACTGAGTTACGATACGGAATGAAAAGCTTCTTCTTAACATCTTTGATGACAGCATTTTCACTTGCTTCAGCTGATTAAAGAAAATGACATTATATTCATTGTTGCACATAAAATTAGACTTTTCTGACAATGTTTGAACTATTAAATCATATCTATTAACTGTTTCTAATCAGATCTAAGTTTATTTCAACCTTTTTTTCGAAATCTACAATGTTATAGTACATGTACTTTAGTTGAGGGTGGAGAAGCTGTACTGGAGGATAACAGAGATGTTAAACTGAATGAAGATTCACAAATTGGTACAGGATTTCAACTGACAGTGGAGAGTCTGTACTGGAGGACAACACAGACAGTCACTTGTGTGAAGACCCACAAATTATTTTAAAAAATACAATATTATTACATAATATCATACCCAGTGCTGAGATAACTGTTCCTAAAGTAACAAGAGATTTGTTGATGTTGGCTCCTTCCTTTAATCTGCTTCCAGTCGCACCAGTGGAATTAGCTCTCTCGCTTTGGATAGAAAACATTGTTTATCTAAAATAACATTACTAGTGTCATAACCTTACAATTACTAAAGACGAATGTCTATCTTTGAAGGTGCTGATTTCAAAGGCTTTTTAACTGACCTTCTCTTAATGATTCACGCAGAGAGAACAAAGGAAATCCCTACAACCGTGAAAGTGGTGAACATTTTGAATTTCTCCATCAATTATACAGCTATTTCAATTAATGTTGTCGGATCAAAATAAAGCTAAAAGACAAGACCGCAATGTTTTGTGGGATTATTTTTTATGAATAATTTCATCAAAATCATCCTTGCACGTGCAGGTCATTGTACTGCTAATTACAGCCTATTGTTTTCTCCAGGCATGACTGATTTTGATGAATTTATTCATAAAAATCCCACGTAAACTTTCGGTCTTGTCTTTAAGCTTTTAGCTTTGATCCGACAACGTTAATTGAAATAGCTGTATATCAATGGTTTGAGAAGCTACAACGTATATCAAATACTCAAAAAAGTGTTTCATCTAATTTGCAAACGTCTCAGAGCTGGTTACAAAAAAACTGCCTCATTTTTTCAACCCACTTCTCGGCGTTTGAAAATCGGATAAAACACTCTTCCTCATGCTTGACATGTTACTTCACAGTTAATAAAGGAACACTAACCTGCCGGCCAAATCAACCAGATGAATCTTGCTGACAGTTTCACTTGGCATGTCAGTATAGAACTTAGCCTGCAACATGAAAAAACAACAAAACATTAAGATCTTAACTTCAGGATAAACCTCGGGGCAACGAGATGACAAATTCTAAATGAGATTAAATTCTTATCATAACCATTAGAATAATGCAAATTAATTTAAGCCTTTTTGTCCAATCTGACGGCTAATACATGCATAGACACATTGAAGCCAATTATTTTTAATTTACAATCTTAACCTCCCACTCTGCATGCTCTGCCCTGATAGGGAAGAAGCTTTTTCTTGATACACTACATAAAAGAGGACCAAAGTAATTTTGTTACTAACCTGTGTGAATAAAATGGTGAATATTGCATGTGATCTGCTGCTTACATCATTCATGTTTGTAGATGCTACAGTCCTAATAAATCGACAAATGAACAACTTAATTTAAGAGTACTTGTATCATGGTAACCAGTAAAGTGACTGAGATAATAGTTTTCAACTATCAAAACACATGGAAATTATACAAGATCTTGGCATGATCTTAATACAATATCAAAATACTGTCTGGCAACAAACATCCATGCAAGGAACATAACAAGATTGCCACAGGAACATGATGAGAATAAGATCAACTCCAAAATAGAAAATACTTATTACATTGCAATATTAGTAGTAAAGCACTGATTAGGGTGGTTTTCAAATGAGTGTCAAAGTAATTTGGTAATTGCTTTGGTTTTACTTAGCTATGCTCTGTGATTGGTTAGCAAAACTTATGCCACTATGAGAAGCGAAAACAAATTAAACCAATCTCGACTTGCTTGCACACGTTTTCCTGTGCTCAGCACTGGTTACATGTATTTGCTATGAGTTCTAATTGGTTCATTGCGCTCTTTACATCTGTCCCGATTGGCCAGAGTAATTACTTTGGTTTTGGTTTTACGATTGTCAAGTGATTTAAGCTGCTCTATTGATGACTTGCAAGTAAACATTTTCATTACCGGTACATTGCAATACTAAGGAAGGTATTATTGGCACGCTACATTTACATTGTGAAAAAAAAAAACCCCAACAACAAAAGTAACATTGAGAGCAAGACTGACACTGACTGCCAGCATCTCATTACCTGTTGGTATTCCCTTCATCCATTAGATTTTCAATCCCTTCATAGTCCTTCACAACATGCTTCGTCAAATCTGAAATCCACCCAAAAATCAGTGTGAATGCATTATTACACTTTTCTCAGGTTTCAGTAGCATGAAAGCAGCTTAGTGTGACTACTACCCTCTCTTCCTGAAGACTTGCTCAACAAGGTACCTGCCCCCCCCCCCCTCCCTTTCCAGTTCCCCACTATACTCCCCACCCTTCTTACTGAGACTGTAGAACACCCACCCTCTGGTAAGAAACTCACTCAACAGTGATGTAATAATACTATGGTTGGTTTATCAACAGAGTTGATGACTAGAGGTAAATTGGACACTGTAAAGAGATTCAAGTGCTGACATTTCAAGCGTTAGCCCCTTGTCAGATTCATCACTTAGCTCTGATGAAGGGCCAACGCTCGAAACGTCAGCACTCGAATCTCTTTACGGCGGCCAATTTACCTTTAGTTATCAACACTTTTGATAAACCAAAGATTTGTTTCTACTCCCCATCGCCGCAACACCAGTTTCTTTAGAAGCTAGCCCCGTTATCCAATAGTAATGTACCTAATGCAACATAATAAAGTAACATACCTTGTACATATGGCCCCTCCTTGGGGTGCTCTCGTACTTTAAGATTGTACTTTTCTTTTCCTTTGGCTGGCCGCAGAAGGTCACCGACTTTCTCATTGTATATTTCAAGATAACTAAATAAACCAGAAATAATTAAGAGTAAATTATGTACAGTAATATCTGCCATTGAATCAATAATAAACATAATGTGCCCAATAAAAAAGTTAACAGGAACAAAAAAATTGATATAAATAGTGTAAGAATACTTAAGTTTATGCTTCCCTGAATAAAGCTGAAATTAAAATTGCATTGAAAGGTCTTTAAGGTCTTCATCTAAAAAAGTTCCATATTCTAATACAGCCTTGGAACATTTGTGGTCTTCAATTAGGTACAGTGTACAAGTACTATTACTGAAGATTCCACCTTTCCCAATCAGGCGCTGAAAATAATTAATGTTACTAATGCTTGTATTTTTAGAAAAACAGTAGAAGATGCAAGTTACTGATAATAGATCAAGAGGGATTTCTAAGTTTGACAAAAAATCAAAAGATTAATTTTCTTGGGGCCAGTAGAAATAGAGCACTTACCTGACTTCTGTTCGAAACTCAGTCTTGTCGTCGCCACTGGATTCCATGCGTGAGTACATACCCTGGAAAATTAAATTGATTATGAGTGGCTTTTGAGTGGCTCATATTCAGTGTTTGAGATAAAAGAGGGGAATCAGGTCAAAACTCTAGGAAAGGTGACTTCTTGACCCCAAAAAATGAATGGTAAACTTTAAGAGATTTGGAGAGAACCACATGGCTAAGCGGTTATAGTGGAACCTTGATTTAACGAACTACCAAAAAGGGACTGGGGAAGTTGGTTTGGTATATATATTGAGGGCTTGTTTTTGTTGAGGTTCTGTTCCATACATTTATCATAAAAAGGCTGGGCTGGAGAATATTATCATTTGTTAAACTGAGGACTTTGTTATATAGAGGTTCATTAAAATAATAGAGGTTTCACTGTAGTTTTCTAGATTATCAGTCTATAACCTCAGTGTGAAAAGGAAAGATTCAATGAAGCATGACCTTGTGGTTTTGGTATCACACTGCAATTCAAGTGCACCAGATAAGAAATCTCCATGTACAACAAAACAAGTTAACCTTTTTGCTTTGGCTCATTTTTAATTATGATTTTTTTACTGGCCTAAGCATTCACTTATTTAATTTTTCAATCACAATTTCAGGATGAAGACAATTGGCGGGGGGGGGGGGGGGGGGGGAAATAACTCTGTTTTAAAGCCACACAACATGCCAATTTTTAATACAATAAACAGACATTTTGGAAAATTTTCTTAAAATCCCACTCCACAAAATGAAAAAATCAAGGAAGACCATGACAAGGAAGGCAAATTGACAGGATAATTATACGACTATTTTGAACATTTTCTACTAACCTTGCAAATCCTTGGAATTAATCCTTGTGCAGACTAAAAATAAAGTTAACGAATAACAATAATTATTATAATTATAATTATTACTTGTACTACATAATAAATGAATGCACTGTAATTTATTTCTACTTAATATGTACAGAACAAGATTTTAGAATGCGAAATACACACTAAAACAATACAAACACAAATATTTCATGAAATATGAAAGAAAGTGGACACATCTAGCTTTGCTCCACTGACCACAAGCTACAAAACACTATTACAGGCCCACAGAAGATTTTGGAAAGAATCACAACTACAATTTATTAATAATTAATATTTTTGTCTTAGAAAAGCTCATTGTGTTTGACGTAGTAAGAATGCACTCCTATTTACAGATTGGAGTTGAGAGTATGGGACAATGTTGATTCAATGAATCAATCAATCAATCAATCAAACAATCTTGGGATGCGTATCTGGCATCCCCTGCAGATTTGCAGGAGGGAGATCCTAGGATCGAGATCATTGAATGCACTCCCTAATCTTTGATTATTACTAGTTAAGCAGAATTTAATGGTTATTTCTGTTCTGTTCTTCATTTTCTCAGTGGGAACCTTAAGGCTGAAAAAAAATTGAACTGACTCATACACTGTACAACTGTAAACTGAAAACATCTTGCCATGTAATATTAATAGTTACATGTACAATTTTACAACTTGCGGCTGAATCTACTTAATTAACAAACTTAATTACCAATATTAAGTTAACATTTATTTATTAATTAATAATTGTTAATAAGAAGCAAGGGCACGGTCCATGACCACTTACTTCCTGTCCCATCATGCTGTACGATTTGCCAGCACCAGTCTGGCCATACGCAAAAATGCATGCATTGTAACCCTCAAATGCTGCCTGGATAACATCAGTTCCCAAGTCTTCAAACACCTATAACAAAAGGAACATTGTACACTCAGTTATGTTCTCGAATAAGCTTGCTTATTGAAATCAAAATCACCCAAAACTCTATTAATTTATGTTCTGGATACTTTACACAATTTATTTTGCAGCGAGTCAACAGAAAAATGATTATTTCCAAATTAATGTCACCAGGTCGAACTAGCCTGCGCCACAAATGGAATCAACTGCCAGTTAATACTATCTGCGAATTAACACCCAAATCCTTGATCCAGACCCCCAACGAAGGAAACAAAATATCAGAAGTCACTTTAAAATCTCCTTCAATCTTGATTGGCTATAACCAGTCCAATTGAACGATGACCTTGTGCAAAGGCCGATCGCAAAGTGTACTCAGATCCTGGTATGCTGTTGGGGTTCTTGAACAAGGATTTGGGTGCTAATTTGCAGACAGTGCATTTACAGCTGGCTAACTCCGTCTGTGGTGCAGGCTAGGTTGAACACGTCTACTCCCTTCAAAATACAATAAGTTAACGTGCTTTTCTATGTT
Organism: Pavona decussata; assembly: GCF_977016875.1. NCBI lineage: Eukaryota > Metazoa > Cnidaria > Anthozoa > Scleractinia > Agariciidae > Pavona > Pavona decussata. Next base: position 149,248 of record NW_028145484.1, read on the forward strand.
GTATACTTTTAACAAAACATGGCTGTTTAGTCAATATATTATTAACAGAATAGCTATTAACAATAAAATAATGATCCCCTTCCCGCTCCCCAATAAAAAATCTGAAAGACACAGTCATAACAGGTCGGCAACCCTTTAATGTGACGTTATTAACTTCTAATAATATTATATTCTGACTAAGTACTCGTATTTTTTAAAAAAATGTTGAAGGGTTTTATGCAAGACAGATGTAAATTTATGCATTTTTTGCCTTAAAATCGAAATTGCTCCTAATAAGCCCTATTTTGTCACAAAATACTAAAAATTATAAACAAGAAATAGCTTATTACTTTTCCAGCAACCTACACATTTGAGATACGGACCCTTGAAAGATTTCTTTCGTTCACAACTACCAAATGAATGCCTTGCTTGACTTGGTTCAGTCTTGTGTACAAAAGAAATCAGTCAAGCATTGGAGGTGTTTCTTTTAGGTAGATCGGTTGCATTTTGTCTAGAAATTTTTTATTAAGCTATTTCTTGTTTATCAGTTTAGCATTTTGCTCAGAAATTAAACATGCAGCTAAGTTTTTTGTACACGATAATCAGTCTCTGTGTCAAAACGGGGCTTATCTGGAGCAATTTTGATTAAAACACACTTTTGTCTGTCTTGTACAGTGTGCATGTATAAAACCCTTCCACTGCATGTACAGTGGAATCCCGATTTTACGATCATCGATCTTACAATATTCCCAATTTAAAAATCAACATTCTGTGTCCCTGCAAAAGTACTTTATAAATCCAAAGTTCGTTTACAACGATGTCCTGATTTAACGATATGATTTTGCTGTTTCCTTGCCATATCATTAAATCGACGTTCCACTGTACTATATAACTCGTTGTTTAAAAGTTCAGTCAAAACGTCCAATTATTATTAACACTTGCTTTGACTTCAGTAGAGATAAGGGGAAATATGCTAGTAATCAATATTAAACACAGAAAAATTAAAATCTAGCACTGAAAATATTTGTCAATATTAGTCAAACAGGGCTCAGTATTTAAAATATCTACACTGTAAGTATAATGTATGAAATGTACAGATTTTCAGAGGAGGGAAGAACCCAGGCAAGGGAATGTTTCAACTTTCACTGCAATTATACATGTACATGTATATTGCATAATGCATGTGATGAATGAGTTTCCAAAATGCGAATCCTCGTTTCCAACAAAAAAAGTGAATTTACTTAATGTTACAATCATATATATTAAGTTAGTAAATAGGCAACCTTCATGTAGTGGTAAAAACACATTTCATTTTATAGGGGTAAAAAAAATTCCCAGGATGAACACAAATCAAACTCAACTCTGTCTCCCTCAGATTGCAAAGACATTTATTTAATTCATTTCAATTGATGATTTCTTCAGATCTAGTTTCTACCTTGTTATTTGTAAAAATTTCATTATAATTATATTTTATTGGTTCCTGGTTTTAATCTCTTGAATCAAAGTAATACAACTGTGTTTTGACTCAATTTTTAAACAATGCAATTTTTTCGGGAAAAAATTAAAATCAGACTGCCTAGTACATGTACAATTTAAAGAGGTCAATCAACTTTACACTGTCAGGTAGATACAAGTATTAGTAAACACTCTTAACAGTGACATTCTTGATGAACAAAAGTTATTGCAAAAAAATTAATGATCTCAAACTGTTCTTCATTATTTAGACAATTATAACACAGGAAGGTAAATCATTCTATTTCTGTGTAATTTTATATATTTTACTCTGGATTAAAACAATGTTCTTGTGATGCAAGTTTCTTAACAAGAACTTTCCAGGATAAATAACTTCATCTGGTTAATGCACACCTTTAGTTCTGAGTGGATTTTGTGCAATAGAAATATCCCCAAGATAATCTTGCTAATTGGAATGATGGTTAACTATATCAAATATTAATAATCAGATGTATTTAGATTTTGTATAGAATTGATTTGTTATTATCATGAGAAACATTCTTGGTAACTTGAAATTAAACAAAAGCAAAGAAACTGTAATTTATTTTACAATTTAGATGAACAGTCACAATGATTTAAAAAACACAATACAACCAACTTTCAAATACAACAAACCATAAACATTTCTTATTAAATATCAAAATTTTATGTCTCTTATAAGTTGTACTGAATGTTTTTATTGTGTGTTATAAATGACATTCATGTTCAAGATCTCTCAAAAGTATGCACTTAAAAGATGAGAGATACAGTCTGCCTTGGTTTATAAGCATTCCTTCTTGTCTTCGCCATCTGATTATTCCAACAGAGAGTTAAGTTTGAACACCAAAAATTAATTTGAACCAAGACAGGCTTTTTAATGAGGCCCAAGTAAGCTGTGGATCAGAGGACAACCTTCATATATTTGGAATTATTTGCCTTAAACAAAGCGTCACTAAAAATAAGCCACAATCGTAAGGTAGCCATTCTAGAAATCAAACTCTCTCCACGAATACAGCAAAATATTGCAACTAATAGCCTACTTGATAGATGTCAAATCATGTTTTTCATTTAGATTTTACACTGGTTTTTATTTTCCTGAGATATGGTTTGCACTGCCTTAGCAGGTATTCCCAGCAAAATTCATTTTCCCTGGTTCACTGCATTGGAACACAGAGTCTAACTTTTTCTTTTACATTTATATTTACCAGCTTGAGTAAAACCTTGCCACTTACCAGAACCAAACCAAACTAGGTACTTACTTTTCACTATAATCAAGGGTGAAGTATTTAACCAAAAGGGTGTTAAGGTGTCTATGAATGCCATTGTTTTTTTTTTTAATCTAATCAGTAAAATTCAGGTAATTTTTTGAAAATTTAAATGAAGATATGCTTTATGGATGTATATTTTTTTAACTTTTCAGCAAAAGTCTGATCAAGTGAGATCCAAACTTTTATATGGCTGAGCAAAATATTAAGTCAGACTCTGGCTGTTCAAAGAACGGATAACCTTATCCAGCAGATAAATCGCTATCTAGTGGATAAGATGTAATCCAACTAATCAAGGCTGCTGCCTAAACAGAGCCCTGTATGCTGGGACGCCCAAGAAAATGTTCTGGGTGTCTAACTTTATCTTGCAGCAGCACCTAACACCTTACACGTTGGGTTCCTAACTTCTCGGCTTTTGACCTTGTGGGCTCCTTGAATTTTCTCTTAGGCAACAGCCTTGCTAATACATTTAATCTGCTTGATAAAGTTTTCCACTTTTTGAACAACCAGGGATATTATAAATGCCATACACCTTGCTAACTCTTCTTATATGATCTACAATAGAATTAGTCAAGCCAGGGTTTCACTTGTCATAGGATTTTCTAAACCCTCTCAATTCCACTTCTTTCATGGTCAAAATTCCCAAATCTGTTTCTTAGTTTTGATGATAGATTTTTTTTTATCTTTTTTGACATGTGAAAAATAGTTTCGCCCACTGGCTTATGTGACTTGAAACTTAACATCCAACCACTCAAGATTCAACTTTGATTATCCCCCTCCCCCCTCCTATGAGTTAACTGCAATGAAACCAATGTTAAGTAAAAGATACAAGGCACAGACATGTCTACTGCTCTGGGTAACAGAAAAGAAGGCAAACCACCACCACAGATCAATGACAGTTTCTCTGATGATCTCAAGAGTACGATCCTGACCAAAGGCCAAGTACAGAGGAGCTGACAAACAGAGCTATGGCTACTTTAAACTCCTCCTCAGACACTCCTTGGGCTTGTCACGCACTCCCAAGACGAGCCCAAAGAGCATCAGCATAAGAAGCCACAGTTACTTTGGAGAGAATGAAAGAGGCGGGATACCAAGGACCGCAGATTGTGGGTCTTTGACTGACAAAACACCAAAAAATAACACCCCTTCTGTGGCACTTCTGAGTGGGGACCACAGACTCGTCTCCATTTGTTCATTATTCAATCTGAGAACACAAAGTTCTAACTAAAACCAGCACTGAAGCTTGCTATTATGGTATGATTAAGGTTTCACATTGTAAAAATAATGTCAGTAGCTTATTAAACATGATACATGTAAGTCTGTAGTGCAATAGGATCATTTGCAACTTTCTCTCACAAATGCTTCATTTGTAATTCAACCAAACAAACCCGCCAAAAAAGTAAATATATATTTATATAATTGTATGTGTATTGAAGTAGGCTGTTTCATATAATATTTTTTTAAATCAAATTAAAAGACTACAAAAGGATATCCTATACACAAATATGCTAAACAGTGAAATAATTGCTCCATTCTTTCTTAAATTTGACTTACAAAATATCCAATAGAAAAAAAATTAAAAATACTAAGGGCCATAAAATGATGGGGAAAATATTTTCCTGAACGACTTGAACTGTACCTCAAAATATTTTGTTTGCCATTTTACTTAAAAAAAAAAAGTTTTAAAAAATAAATAAATAAATATTACGAGGATCTTCTTGAGGACATAAGAACACCAACTGCTAACTAATGTACGTGAGTGAGAGTATAAAATTGTGTTATCTGATTACCAATGCAAAATGACGTACCCACTACGAATCAGCAATTACAATTACACGAAATTAAAATGCGTACATATACCCTTCGGCTTTGCCGGTTTTAAATTTAACTTGTTTTCAAAAAAGTTACCTGCTCCTGCGAAGCAAAATGCCGATCTTTACTATCCGCAGACCAGTATGAAAAATCAAACGAAAAATCCTTGTCTTCACCCTATTAAAATGAAAGTTAGAATGGAAATATTTCATAAGAAATTTACAGCAAACAGGCAACTGCCCACGTTCGATTCGTAAACCGAGCGAAATTTCACAAGAAAACCCACTTACTCCAGGATTAGAAATTGTCGTTTTCTTCCCTTCCATGTGAATGCAAACTTTTGCAGCCATATCACGCTCCCTGTACAAATCAAGAAAGACATTTTATGGGTATTTTTAAATCCTAACACTTGAGGGAATCATTGCAAGCTTGCCGGTAGATGAGAACAATATTAAGAGCTAACTTCACGGAAAATTTTTGGCTTACCTTTTGTTAAGGGGCCGCACTCTAACAGCTACCTTGACCGAAGCCATCTTAAGTCGTGGAATTCCCCTTCGTTTAAGTCATTTTTAAGTGTTTGATCGCCAAATCAAAGCTTACAATTACATAAAATTCTAATTCGGAGTCATTGGAAAACTCGTTCTTCTGTTTTTTCCCACTTACGAGCCTGCGCACACCCTCGAAACCGCTTTTATGTTGCTGGTTCCCAGATCCCAATGGGTCTAGAAGGACATGAAATAGGTCCACAAAGCGTGCTTATTCATTTTGACTAACGCTTTGATCAGAGTTGCTTTGAACGAAATTGAATAATGCTTCTCGAGTCGCAAAGCTACAAGACACTTGTGCATTCCAGTCCATCGCGTTTCATCTTCCCTGAACTCAGCATATCAGAGATAAGTAGTTTTGTTACATATCTTTCTTTTCGTCGTTTAATGTTGAGTGGGTTTCCATTTATACTCCAGACTATAAACTGTCTTGGTTTTGGAACATTTCGCCAGCATGCGTTGCCGTTGCAAGTGCGCGAAGTGACAGCAAATGAGATTGTGCGCCTCAATCGCTTTTTCTTAACGAATGCTTGAGTATTCATTTTGTTTTAATTTAGGTCTTAATCCAGGGGCGGTGCCTCGCATGGGACGTTCGTCCTGCCCCGTTTGGGTCTTGCTTCTTTCTATTTAATTTTTATTTTTTTGGTAAGAGGAGCACCCAATAAAGCTGTTAAAAACTTAATGAACTTAACGAAGGAAATTGTTGTGAAATTGCATGATTCGTGTGCCATTTCTAACGGTACTTATAAGTTTTTCAGTGAAGTGTCAATGCTTGACATCTGACTTAAATCACAACTAAACCGAGCAGATGTCGGTTGTTCTGACGTTTGCTAACTCAGTTCAGATCGTACATACCATGGTGTTGCAGCAATCTTCACTTTAATAATATAGAGAACAACAGGGGGTGATTTTCTAAATGAAAAAAACATGCTAGAAATGTGCAGTCCATGGGCTGCCTCAGGTCTCTGCATCTGTACATATCTACAGCAATCGCCTGTAGCCAAGACAGCCAAAAGCGTGCGCACACTCGCAGTTTTTTTCCGTTAAGAGCTTCATTAGTTTTTGTTTACTCAGGTGAACGAGTCCGTTTCATTTTTTAGTGATTATCACTCGATTATTACACATTTTCATCATCATCATCATCATCATCATCATCATCATCATCATCATCAGCCAACTGCACTGCAGTCGGTCATGAGCTTTCTCCACGCCTTCCGGTCTTGTACCATGCTTCCGATCTCTTCTGGGGTTGGTGGGTATGCCTGGCTGATTACGCTGGCAATGTACTGATGAAACATCAGATTTTTATGCAGTTTTAAATTTGTCTTTTTTTTTTTTTTAGTATCTATTTATTTTGTGTCCCCAAATTAGTATGGGATTTTCCCAGGCTATAAAGCATTGACAAGTTAACAAAGTTTCTATTCTCAGTTCTATACACATCCCGTGATGTGCAGAAAGTACGCGCAAGAGAAAAGGAGGCAACGTCCTTCTTCCTTTGTTCAGACAGACGGAAACAGAAGGCTTCTGTGTGCATTCTGTTGTGCGCATACCTGAACGTGTTGGCTTGCCTTTAGTCTACATGTACATCTCAACCATCGATCCAATCTCAGAATGATTTTTCCAAATATTCACTCAATGTAATAGAACAGTTCTTTTGCTTTGAGATTCTATTCACTGAGCCCACCAACAGATTTCCCAGCTTACAGCCCGTTTCCTAGCCACGCACCAATTATGCACGGACGCTTGAATCAGCTATCTTTCGTAGATAAGTAATAGGGAAGTTAAGCACAGACGTTTGTGAGCCACGGGAGGCAACCGGAAATGGAATGTTTCCTTTTTTGGCGTGGTCAGTTGCTCCTTTCCACGGATTTCTGTGGCTTGACGTTACAAACGCGATGTCTTCATTATTAAGGCTCCAAAAAGGGAAAAATTCAATTTCCAGTTGCCGTCCGTGGCTCAAAAACGTCTGTGCTTTTAAAAGTTCCCTATTTTAGGTGCTATTAACAGTGTTAATACTTGCGTCGCCATTGTACTAAATTTACGTTATCCGTACCCAGATCTCTATTAATAATATGAAAATAATCGTAGGTGGGGAAGTGAAGCAGAATTAAGGTTACGCACCATTAACGGGACCATTAGGAACCCGGTTTTCTCACGCCGAGTTTCCGAACTGAGGAGCACTCGAGAGCTAAAGGCATACGGTTAAAGACATTCTTTAAAAGATTCGATGTGGGAGCCACTTGTAACCTTCAAATGCTGCTATTTATTGTACTTCCCGTTAAGAGTTGTTCCTTTTTTCCTGACACTAATTATCAAAGTCATCTAAGCGTAAACTTTTTTAATTGCGTATCTGTGAGGGTGCCGAACGCCCTCGCGCTGTTTTTTAACATAACAAAATTCGAGCCATCACGTATTTTTCAACCCTCAAAAAATATTTCCTTTTTGGGCCAACGGTAGTTCTGATTGTAATCGTTATCCAAGGAAACTTTCGCCTTTGCTGATAATTTTGGCCTATCTCTTCATCAAAATTCTCGCGTGTAAGTTGGACCGGAAGTCACCGGAAATAAACAAAGAAGTGTCGGCGAGTGTTCTCACGTGATGAACTTCAGCCTCGCTCGGAGGAAGTCCTCTGCCTCGCTATGGAGAGTAAACTGTGATATCATTCCTGATCTTTTGGTAACGTGAACGTGTATAATAGTGAATTTCAGTATTGTTTTCAGCTTTTTCGTGCAGAAATCAATGGCTTAGTTATCACAGTAGCCTGTGCAACTATCCGGTAAAATTTATAGCGCAAGTTAATTTTCCTAGATGTTGGCTGGCTTCAAAATCTTCGTTCTCCAATTCACCTGAGCTGAGTGTTTCCAGAAAATATGTTCACAAGCCTAAAGCTTAAGCCTAAAGCTTAAGCTTATATGGTTTCAATTTCTAACTTGAATACAGCAATTTCGGTTCGTTTTGGGAATTTTTAAAAATACAATGGCTTCTGTGAAGGTGGCTGTAAGAGTGCGTCCGTTCAATCAAAGGTAGGGTTGGATTTCTTATTCACTTTTATAAAGTTGTGTTTGAGATCGATTGATCGTGGCGTTATGTTTTTCACGTCACGGCCTTTGAACACACAGAGAGATTGGCATGGGAGCTCAGGAAATCATCGAAATGGAGGGAAAGAAGACGAAGATTTTTAACATCAAGGTAACATGCCAAATCAGTTCTCTTTTGTTCAGCTGGTAGAATTCGTTATTCACCATATGATTAAGTGTAACTTTATACATCATGTGGAACTGAGTGAGTATGAAAACACCCTCCCTAGATATAGAGTATACCGGCTAATTCCAAATTATTCTTTGAATTGAAGGCAAGTTCTGTGACTGGCGAGGGGGAGAGACGAAGCCGTGTCAAGGATTTCTCGTTCGATTTTTCTTACTGGTCTGTGGAAGAGAGTAGCCGTAATTATGCTTCGCAAGAGCGGGTAGGCTAACATTTGCATTGTACCAATCGAATACATGATCGTCTTGATCACATTTTTATTAGTCGTTTACATAAGCTTTATATGCATTACACAGCGATATTTGCTGACGTTCTTTGAAATTTTTCTCAGGTTTATCATTCCTACATGACAAATTCGCAGCCACCAGCATTAGCTTAACAAGTGCACATTGTAAACACTATTATCCCTCCAGTGAATGGCCTCTTAGATTTTAACGAGCAATTTTCGACTCACTTGACACCACAATGTTTACACACATCTCACTTTTGACTGTCCAGAGGTCTAGACTTTTGATTTTTGGTTGTCAAAACCGGAAATAAAGCCTTGTATTTTCGACTTTTGAGGTTTGAAGCTATTGGAGAGTCATTTGCAATTCAAAACTGTTGAATTGGTGATCAATAAAGAAAGACAAAACTATGTTTACGCTACCAAATCATCTTTCTTCCATTTCAATAGGAAACACAACAATGTGAATAATAGCATTAAAATCAAATCCTTCAATTCCCTTTGTGGGTTTGTGATTTCCTTTCACAATATTTGCTTAAAACAAATTGAAATTCTTTCCAATGAAACTCTCCGCTGCATGGAAACAGGTTGCAGTAATTTAATAATGTATATTGCATGGCTGTATAATAATTATACAAATCAGCATTTGCACAGCTGGAAACCTTTCCATTGGTTCTGTAAAACCACAGTCATTTTCTGATCACAGAGATAATTTATATTTTTACCAAAAAGTTTATGTTGTGTACATCATTACCTTATCATTTGTAAAATAAATATATTTTCATGGAGTATGTGTACATGCAAGACAAATTAAAGTTCTCATGATCAGTGAGTGACAACAGTTGAAGAGACCTGAGTTTTCTTGGATAAACTCATTGTCAGGTGTAACTTCTAATGTTAAATGCAGGAGAGATCCATAGAGGAGCTGAACGGTTGAGTGCCGTACTTGAAATCCGTAGGTCCCAGGTTCAAGTCTAGCTCTGTCTGTCCACCGGCAGGAATAGTTTCTTGGTAACCCTGAGTTCAACTCCTTAGTCATGTTTGTAAATAGCCAGCTGGCCTGCCTCCTGCCTGTTGGGATTTTTAACCATGTTATGCTCAATTTCAATTATTTCTTTGTATTTGAGTTTGGCCCACTTGCACTTGTGCTATTAACACTGCCAAGGTTAAGTAAAGGTTATTACTATTAATGCATGCTAATTAGCCGTTGGACAGCAAGCTCAAGGATTTTATTGGCTCATTTGCCAAGCCAGCTATTAACGTAAATAGAGGCTGAAAGCGGGCCATCAAATTGTTTTAGCATAACCCAATGATTATTCTACTTGACAAGGAAATTTGGTAAAATGGTTTTAATTATTTTGAAGCTATTTTGTTTGATGCAAGTTTGATTGCCTTACATGGACTCCCAAGTCATTGTGTTGAAAAATAGGATGCCATTGTATGACCAATCAGATTGAAAGTTTGCCAAATACTTGGTGACTGGGCTGGCTGAGGCTGAGCATGCATTCATTCAAACCCCAGCTACAAATAACTCAATTTTTGAATGCCATAATTTACAGTTCAAACTTCAAATGTTCAGTGGCAAACATATTCTTAATACCTGTAATGTTGTTACAAATTAACTAAAATTAGATTGTGCTTTAACTGCATGATGTAGCTACTCTTAAATGCAACCGGTATTATATATTCATCCTTTCAGGTATTCAAGGATCTTGGTACAGATGTTCTCAAAGCAGCATTTGAAGGTTATAATGCTTGCATCTTTGCTTACGGGCAGACCGGTTCAGGCAAAACTTTTACCATGATGGGTTCTCATGATAACCAGGGCCTCATCCCACGGATCTGCGAAGGCTTGTTTTCTGGCATGCGCAATAATTCAGAAAATGGCCCCTCGTACAGAACTGAAGTCAGTTTTCTGGAGATCTACAATGAGCGCGTAAGGGATCTTCTAAGACCTCCCATGAAGGGACGACCTGTTCACTCCCTGAGAGTCAGGGAACATCCAAAGGAAGGACCTTATGTACAAGGTGAGTTAAAATGGAGCTCTCTATAGGGGCAATCTCAAGCAACATTGTGCTAAAATACCTGTTTTTGACCATAATTTTTCTATAACGGAATGTTTTTCTCTGTAACTGATGATGGATTTGAATATCCAAGACATGTTTTTTTGACTGAAAATGTCGTTGTTTATTCACAAATACCTGTCAATAAAAAGTAATTTTGAGATTGGTGTATTATTCAGTGAGTGACACAGGCATACTCAGGAAAAAGAAATGCAAGTGCTCCTATCAGGAGTGGAACCTAAGACCTTCCCATAATTGGAGGGTCTTAATTAGGTTTGACCCCTGATAAGAGCACTCATAATTATTTCCTTTTTCTGAAACTTATGCAAACACCACTCAGTGGAGTAAAGGGCATTAATGCCCTTATTGGAAGGTCTTAGGTTCTACTCAAAATATACCATCACATTAATTCCAAAAAGTAATTTTGTGGTTATAAAATTAATTATTAAAGCTTAAACAAGAAAATCTCAGTTGGTTAAGTTCAAATGCTGTATGGTCGTGTATTAATTTCTGTGAAGTAAACCATTCTTCAATACATTGAATTTGATAAATGTGCGATGCTTGAATTGACAGATCTTGTCATGAGTCACTTGGTCTCATCTGACACAAATGCAACACCAATTAGTATATAATAATGAACAGTAATTTTTGGTAATCTATTCAAATGCGTGGAGTTCTAAATAATCAAAATTGTGAGTAAGTTCTCTATGGACAGTTAAATTTCTACTGAAATTTTACACCGAAAGAAGACATTCTTGTTTGGCTGATGGCAGCCAGACTGAGCTTCTGAGTCTGGATAGATAATTTGTCTGAGAAGAGTAATTCATCTGAGATTGATTGTCTACATTGTACTAGAAATAGATTTTGTTTCCAGACGACTTAAGTAGCATTATCATGTACTTAAATATTTGTCTGGAGGTTTACTAATAAAAACAAACAATTTTGACCAGATGGATTATGTTTATTTGTCCTCAAATTACTGTGCTGTGATGAGGTAAATTAAAATTATTTTCCTTTGATACAATAATTTACATGTCATGTAAGTTACTTCTGATCAATAAGATGTCTAACCAAGATAAATGGATAAATTTTATTGATTATGTTACAAGCATGAGATTACAAGGACCTCTACATACAAATGCATTGTACATCATCCTCTCTCTGCTGCACTTTGCCATCCCTTGGGTTTGTTCCCACAAGATAAGAGGGGAGGTAGCTACCTTGGAGTGTAACACACAGTGACCTACCAGTCCTTTTCTCCTTGGCGACCCTAAAATCTGGAATGGCAGAAAATAAACCCAAATCCTAAAACACAGAATGACGGAATGGTGGAAAATCACGCTGAACCCTAAAAGATGGAGCAGTGGAAAATCACGCCAAACAAACTATAACCTAAACCTTAACCCTAACCCATTCCGTGTTTTAGGATAAGGGGTGATTTTCCACTGTTCTGCTGTTCTGGCTTTTAGGGTTGCCTCATTCTCCTCACTTGCACCTTCTTGGAGACATCGGGCAGTCTGCCATACAGGTTCACATTCACCATGTGGTCCTGCCAATGAGACGCGGCCCAGGGTCATCCTGGCTAAGTTTTTTGAGAAGAAACTGTATGCAGTTGTATTGATGTACCAAGGTCTACATTTGCCATTGTTTTCTTTATGCATAACAATATTTATTTAATAATTTAATTTTGTACTCATCATTGAAGTCAGAGCTAACAAACTTAAGCTGAACAATAAAGTTACTTGAAATAACATCGTCATTGTTATTGTCATTATCGGTCGACTGTTTATTGTGGCAAAATATATACAATTGCCCACAGGATTTGTGCTTTTTATCTTCTCTCAAAACTGCATAGTAATCCCATTTCTAGTGCTTCTATTAAATTTATGATTTCCTTTTACAGATCTCACTCGGCATCTTGTTTCTGACTATGCAGCAATTGAGCATTTGATGGAACAAGGAAACACACACAGGTGTGGAAATTGAAATGCTCTAGGACATCTAGCAGCCTCCCATTTGTTTTAAAATTTGTAATTTGTTTTGTTTTTTATGGAAGCTTTAATTGCAGAGAGTAGGATTTTATCCCCTCCTTGGTTATTGTCTAGTATTTATGCCCCTGTAAGTTTGAAGCTACAAATAGGAAAATTATGAGAGGCCTTTACGTGTAATTTTCTTAGGGTGCAGACCCCGGGGGGGGGGGGGGGGGTGGTACTCCCATATATGGGCTATATAGGTACGTGCCGTGAGATAAAGTATGGTTTTTGACGTTCTCAGTCCTTAAAGAGGGTATCATTTTTTCCTCATTTAGCAACGCATTCCTGGATTAGTCCTTAGATAGGGTACCTAAATTGTATCAGTTAAATTGAAGCTTGTAAGCGCCACATTTTACGAAAAAGAAATGGCTTTTTAAAACTGAAGTGTCCGCTGAAGTATTAGAAACTAATTTAAGTGATTTTCATAGAGATTTGTGTTTATCCATGCACATTAGCCGTTGTTTGGGTCCCTTGTATAGGGTGTCATTTTTTGGGTTCGGTCCTTAAAAAGGGTAACTATCCGTTTTCACTTCCTTTACCCTTAAATAGGGTCAGGGCTCGAGAACGTTCGCGGCACACCCCTATCGAAAATTTTCGGGAGTACCCCTTGGGGGTGCAGATGGAAAATGAATCAATCAAACACCCTATTTCTAAGCAGCCTCTTTCTCCATGTAGCTTTGTCTTTAATGTGTTGTTCAGAGCATGGAGAGAAACTATAATATTTCAATATAAGAGTAAAGAGTCTTTCTTGAAGAGGCAACACTGGAATGATACACATGTGTCTTCACCCAGGTGAAGACCATTTGCACTGTACTTCTAATATTGTTGGTGTCACACCATTTTTGTGTATAACTGTGAGTCTCATTTTTAACTCTCTTAAAAAAAATAAATTTTCAGGGTGACAGCAAGTACTGGTATGAATGACACAAGCAGTAGATCTCATGCGATATTCACCATCAACTTCACACAGGTTGGTATGATTACCATTGTCCTTTTAGTTTTAATTAATAGTTTATACACAGCAATCTGCAAGGGAAAGGCTCTTCAGTTCAAAACAGTCAAGGGTTGTCAATTGTGGACCACCTTGGGACACCAGTTAAATGGAATAAATCATCGTCGTCATCATCATCATCATCATCATCACCACTATCCTCATTGTCATCATCATCATCATCATCTGTCAATCATCTTCATCTCAGCTGGGGCACGAGGCCACAGAGGCTTAGGAAAAAAAATACAGCCCTTTATTCTCAGCCAACACACTCAGCTGTGCTTCTCTTTAAATACTCCGACCATGCACATGGGTGGAGTACTGAAGGACCTTTGAGTGGGCTATGGCAAGGGGGCTGTCTCATATTCAATTTATTTGCTTTTTATTCTGCTTTCACAGGCAAAGTTTGACCATGATATGCCTTGTGAGACAGTCAGCAAAATAAACTTGGTGGATTTAGCAGGAAGGTAAATTTACATGTACAATGTATCAAATGATTTATTTTAATTTATTTTAATAAATATATTGTTTTTGAATTTTTTTTTTTGTCACACTAAGTTCACTTCAAGTTCACCTACTATGGTTTGACATCAAATTTTTGCAGCTTGGTACACCTAGCTCCCTAATTACTTGGCTTTGTAACAACAAATAACATTATTTTTTATATTCCTCAAAAATGTAAAACTTATGACAAATAAATTGTTTTGGTGGTTGAGTCAATCTAAATTTGTAAGATTTAGATTTTCTCTTGGGATAATCATTGACTAAGGTTCCAACTACATTAACACTGTATGCATGTAAAATGTACAGAGAAGTCATGAATTAACATTTAAATTCTGATTGTAATTTTATACACAAACTCAACAGAGTGTGTAAATTAATGCATAAAGTATACGGTGTATTATATTAATCTACATGTATCTACATTTATTGTGACTGTACAGTGAAAGAGCAGATGCTACAGGGCTGACTGGAGAAAGACTGAAGGAGGGAGCCAACATCAACAAGTCTCTTGTCACTCTGGGAACTGTAATTTCTGCATTAGGTAAATCATTATTAATATGTTAAACCTTCACCAACTTAACCACTGCAGTAAATGAATGAGTTTCACCAGGTCAAGCTACATCTAGGATTCATTAAATAAACTGTCAGCATGAGTGAAACATTTTTGTTTCGACAAAATTCAAAATAATTATTCAATTGAATTCAGCCGTCAGCAGTATGAAAGAGCGCACGTGTGCATTGTCTTACATGCTATAGGCCATTTCGGAGTTGCTTTGAACCTCATTATGAATTCAAAGCAATGCTACTTGTAAGTGCAAAGCTTTTCATATGAAATATATATGAATGAAAACTAATTTTCAAAATAAAGACTATGCACAAATCCTCACTTTCATAATGAGGTTCAAAGCAACTTGGAAATGGCCTGTTTCCAACTGATAGTAACTATTTACTGCACAAAGGAGCCTTTAAAAACAATCTCAATTCGTAAGAAGTACTATTCACAAATTATGACTTTGTACAGTGTGTAGGCATTTGAATATAATGAAGTCATTCTCTACTTACTAGTAATTTTTTTAATTTTTTTTCTCGTAAGCTGATGCATCAACAGCCCATCACAGCTCAGCCCATCACCACAAGTTTGTGCCGTACAGAGACTCTGTGCTGACATGGCTTCTTAAAGACAGTCTTGGAGGCAATTCAAAGACAATCATGATTGCAAGTAAGAAATTTACTTCATCCTTCTCTTCCTCTCTTTCTCTCTTGTAAGCGCCGCTGATGGTGATAATTCCTAGCGGGGGAGGGGTGGGGGACTTAGGGGTCATGTGAAAATGGAGAGCCCAGAGACTTTCATCCTATGTGGAAGTTGTTTTAAAATAATTATTGTGAGGCTTGATGCTATTTCCATACTCTAAGGTCTTGTTGGCCCCAGTTGTGGCAACCTTGAGGAACTTAGCTGTGGTGTCTTAAAGTGGCCGTAGCTTGGAGCACTGGGTTGTTAAATGTATCTTGTCGCTTATGCCACACGTACACTGTACAATAACCAGCAGAGCTTTAAATCTAGCGTCTTGAGTGTATAGAGCTGAAATCTGATTGTGGCAGACCTGAAATCTTTTTTAATTAATTTAAATTACTTGATACCGTCCTTTTGTAGCAATCTCTCCAGCAGATGTCAATTATGCTGAAACTCTGAGCACTCTGCGCTATGCCAACAGAGCAAAGAACATCATCAACAAACCCACTGTCAATGAGGTAACGTTTTTGTTGTTAAGTTATATTTGCCACAAATTTGCTAGTTTGTTTCATCATTCATGAAAAGCCCCTGCAGGGGAGAGCATTGATAAGAATTTTTTTTATCATTATAATATTACTATTAGGCCAGCAGATGCTGGCCATTCCTCCACTTCTACACTGTTCGTGATTGTACACGTTCAGAAGCAGTGATGCAGTATCAGTGTGATGTTGGAACAAGATTTGGGAGATATATGTTTTCATCAGAAAATTTATTCGATGGCTGATCTGTAATGTTTCTGTTTTGTTTTTATTCTACAGGATCCCAATGTGAAGTTGATCAGAGAACTGCGTGCTCAAATCGATACATTGAAGAATATGATCAGCCCTGTAAGCTAAGAATCATTTTGCTGAACCACAGTCAGATAGGAAATATACTACTGTGAAAAAAAAGTGATAACATTAGTGCAAAAAAATTGCAAGGTTCATGCAACTCAACTTGCAGTTCTCACATTACCATTGCAAAATTAAACAAGGTGCTGAAGCTTTGCATAGTGTAACCCTATAATGTCCTAAAACCAAAGGCTTTCAAGTCTTGTAACAGTCCAGGAAGTGTGTTTAGACTGAGAAAGATGAGCAGGAGGGATATAGTGGTGCCTCTAATTTTTCACATTATCTGAGGTGCCTCTTGGTCCCAGCCTTCACCTTCCAGCTCCCCACCCCACCCCTCTTAGGGGGCTCCTACCTCGGAGTTATTGCAATACCACCATGATTCTTTTTTGTATTTTTCCCACCCCCTCCAATGTCATAACTGTAACTTTCTTCAGGTCTCCATCCCCTCCCCATATTTTTTACCCATTTCCCTCTCCTGTTTGTCCCAGTTTCCCAGCGCAGGGTTCTCTTTAAATTTTAGAGTAGATGGTTAGGGTCTAGAAGTAGGCAACTCTTAGAAAAAAGTCTTAAATATACAGGTTTGTTAAACATTTGAGCCTTCTCATTAAATTGTGCAGCCTGTAGGCTCAAAATCCGATTTGCAAGAAACCAGTCTTTTAGCTGGCTGCTGACAGTTAATGAGAAGCCTTTATCCCCTTCCTACCAAAATAATAGTCTCTATCTTGACCTACGTGTAACCAAAAACAAAAAATACTGAGTTATAGCACATGGCAAAGGCAAGTGGTTATCACTTTCGGTGTTACAATCTTTTTGAGTGTCTCATAATACACTTTGTTGCTTCAGGAAATGTTAGGCGAGGCTGAAATAGCTGCTGCTAAGAAGCTGTCAGAAAATGAAGCGCGTGTGACTGAGCTGACAGACCGGTGGAAGGACAGATGGAAAGAGACGCAGAGGATTCTAGAGGTTTGTACATAATACAGAGGTCATTTTGGGATAGAACTGCAGTGACTTTTAGGGTTCGCATGGTCATGGAAAGTTATGGAATTTACAGTCAACCCAGGTCACACGTGAACGATATTTTTGAAATTTGAAGGGAGTTTTGAAATTTACATGTCAGTTTTGAAAATCGCCAACGAAATTTCAGAGTTCCCGTATAAATTTCCCTAGCTTATTGATGGTATAAAGCTATGAATGTTTCTTTACATTGCAAAATTGAATATTTCAAGAATAACAATAAATTGTTTCCCAAGTATTTTGAATCTTTTTTTCAGTTAATGCGTCTTTTTCGGAACGATAAATTTCCAGAGAAATGTACAACATTCCATTCACACGCCGGACATTACAAAGAGAAATTCAAATGTTCATTTCATTCTTGGAAATACTGTTCACGCGTGACCTGGGTTGACTGTAAAATTTACATTCCAAGCCCCTGTTATTCAAAGAGCAGTTAACTTTATCCAGCGGATAAAATGTAATGGTTGAAGTACATTTTATCTGCTGGATAAAGACTAGTTATCCGCTCTTTGAACAACCGGGGTCAGGTGTGGAAAAGCCATGGACAGGAAATTAGAAACATTTGTTTGGGTTGTGGAAAGTCCTGAAATTTCATATTATTCCCAAAATTGCTTTTAGCTGGGTTAGTTTATGCCTTCACTGTGCTGGCACATAATACAGTCATGCAGTTTCACTTGTTCCAAAACAATGAATGTTATCATCAGTATTTTGTTTCTTCTGTTTCTTCTATTAGGAGAGGGAAATGAAACTTCAACAGGAAGGTGTTGGAATCAAGATGGACTCAGTACTTCCGCATTTGGTGTTGGTCAATGATGACTTGCTCAGCACCGGCATAGTGGTCTATCATCTCAAGGTATATAATTTATTAAAACAAATAAACAAATAAATTTGTTACGTAGCTCAGTTGTAGTCTTTCTAGGAAGTACACATCCCTTCATTTGAATTGCACAGCTGATGCATCTCGGACTTTCTTGCATTCCCTACACCCCACCCCTGGTATGGCACCTTCATTCCACCAAAACATGATGGACGGTGTTAGATCCACCAAGGAAGAGTCAAGGAAGTGTTTCATCGCCCATTTAAGCGAGACGTAAGCAAATCTTAATAATAGGCAAAGATAGGATACTACAATGTACATGAACATGTACAGCCTGTCATCTGACGGCTGATATGTTGAGTTGTTCTGAAAATAAGACCCCTCCTCCCTTTACTTCCCCCTGATATCAACAAAATGTATCAATGAGAAGTTATGATCTCCATTCAGACAATCTTTGTCTAAATAGGGGAGCAGGGATGGCATAGAGAGCACTAGCCTCCCACCAATGTGGCCTGGGTTCGGTTCCTGGACTCAGCGTCATATGTGGGTTGAGTTCGTTGTTGGTTCTTGTCCTTGGGAGAGGTTTTCCTTCAGATACTCTGGTTTCCCCCTCTCCTTAAAAAAACCAGCATTTCCAAATTCCAATTTAATCTGGATAGTATCCTCTGTAAAGTGCATTTTATCATCTTGTTATGGAATTATGCGCAATACGATTATACTAAAATTAAATTTGATGTTGTGGCTCATTTTGCTTTATACATGTGCACATGCTTTCTTGGCCATAGGCACATTTTTCTGGTCTCCTATGCAATGAGAACAAGCAGAATGGA
Organism: Pavona decussata; assembly: GCF_977016875.1. Lineage (NCBI taxonomy): Eukaryota > Metazoa > Cnidaria > Anthozoa > Scleractinia > Agariciidae > Pavona > Pavona decussata. The sequence continues at coordinate 168,203 of NW_028145484.1, forward strand.
AATGATAAGAATGATTTGAATATAAACCAACTTACAACAACAAAAAAACAACCATTCCAAATTAAGAATGAAAGGTTGTTCATGCCGTTCATTGTGCCCCAAATAGTAAGCGTAGAGTACCATTTTAATGATTCTGGAATGAGAACAAGTAATAGTAAAAGAAGAAAACAAAATGCTATCCCAAGAATGGTCCCCCAGAGAAAAAAAACATCCTTTACTCTTGACCCGTGGATGTTCATTGGAAATTCTGAGGAGGAGGGGGGTGGGGGACTCCAAGCCAGAAGATTAATCATCTGTGGGAAGAGTATTGAATGATATTTTTGGAACAATGAATTTTCATTTGATGGCTTATGTTGCAACTGCATTATATTGCGTTATATTGCTACTGCATTAGTAAGACAATTTTAATATACAGTATTGTGGCATGTTCTTCAAGCCCTATAAAGTCAGTATGTTGAAATATCAAAAGAAATGATAGACTTAAAAATCTGTAAGCAAGGGAATTGAATACAGTTTGACCTTAGAACTTAATGGGGTTGAGTCAATCATTGTAAAGTTGACTTAGTATTCATGCAAGTGGTGGATTTTTCTAGTTAAGCCATTGTTTTAGATGTACATGTATGTTGTAGGTTACATTTGTATTTTCATTTGTTTCAGATGCAAATTACCCAACCTTAAGAAAGTGAAAATACAAATCAACCTAGGTTGAAATCATTTTAACCTGGATTCATTTTAACTTACAACATGTACACCTTTTATAGTTCTTGGGACTTTACAAGAGGTCATTAAAATTACCAGACTGTATGGTTTCTTGGCTTTTAAATTAATCTTGTTCTTGTATTTACACCACTTTGCATCATGACAATTATCAGTTTACAAACTTAAAAGCCTTTTAATGTCATTATAATGAACAATTTCATTTCTTTTTAGTGTGTGCAAGCTTCTTTTGTTACGTACACAAAAGGAAAAAATGTTGAAGTGCTTTTCAATGGTTAATTAATGCATATTTTAATCCCCAAGTTGTGTTTATATAAAATCCTACACACAAACCTAATAATTGAATGTAAATTCCTTAGATACTTATCCAGTTGATTTTAATTTAAAAGGTTTGATCACATTTTGTGTGAGGTTGACACAGCAAAATCAAGATTTATAGATATTGTATGTGGGAAGTTGTAACCAACAATTTGCATTTCATGCTTGAATGGATCAGAGTGCAGAATTTGAAGAATTTGAACTTCATTGCATAAACTTTAAGGTTAGCGTATACTCATCACGCATCAGTGTGACAGTTATTGATATCAAATCTCTGTTGATCGGAGTGACACTGGATTTGTTTTTTTGTAGGAAGGATTTACAACTGCTGGGCTTGCTGAGAATCCAAAGAAACAAGACATAGGTAATAATTTTTTTTTTTTCATTTTGTTGCAATATTGAAATCAAGTTGTTGCCAAATGGTTTTGATGTAAACAGGTTCAAGGTTGTGAAAATCAGACATATCATGCTTGGGTGGTTGTCAATTTACAACGTGATTACTGTACTGTGAGCCAAGAACACTAAATGCACAAGTACTGCTTTGTACATTTAGTAAATTCACTTCATTTAATGATCTTGTCGACTTACGTTTAATTAGATGTTGCTTCACTTTTGATTTTCATGTTCTATTTTAGTTATAGTCGGTGTTTGTTTTGGAGCATCTTTTGCCTGAAGGAAAGTTGTTCTTGTCTAATGATTCAAAGACAATTTGTTACAACAAATAGCTTTGAAATTGTCAAGATGACTAAGACATAGCAACTTCTGACAAATTTACTTCCTTAGTTCTGATATTGTATCAGCTCTATTTATAAGTCCTGCTCTCTATGGTAATGTTTCTTACTATGCCAAGAAACTTTCTTCATATAGGTATTATAATTAACAATACTTATTATTCCACAAGGCGTTCAAGGGTATGAGATCATGGATAGCCAACAAGGCGCATAGCACCGAGTTGGCTATAATTATCTCATATCCAACAAAATAATGCAAGTGGAATAAATTATTGTGTTATTAAAAACAATCAAGAAATATTACTAGATCTTGCTGATTTCTCTCTGCAAGAACATTTCAAACCAGAAGGCAATTTAATGGTCCCTATGGTTTAAAGGCTGAGTAAACGGCACATTTCACTAAAATCAAACTAATGATTTTTTTTGCCATTATAGTAATCAGTGGGCCAGATACAGAGCAAAATCACTGCATATTTGAGCATAACAAAGGCAACGTCACCTTGAACCCCCTGGAATCACTGTGCACTGTGAATGGAAACTCGATTTCAAAACCAACAAGACTGTTTCAAGGTGAAATTAAATTATAATACTTCTGTAAATCTGTAAATAGTGCAGTGCAGGTTCAACAGAGCCTCCCCTCACCCCCACTCCCCAGGGGAGCTCCGTATTCATAAAAAATTGCAGAAATTCGACATGATTCCCTAATTTTGTCCTATTTCACCCCTAAGAGGTAGAATCATGTGCCATTTAAAGGGGAAGTATCACGAAAATTTGCTGTCATTTCAAAACCAAAAAATATTTGTCTGACGACAGAAACAAAAAGAAATAATTTTCTAGTTTTGTTATAAATTATTCCCCATGTGCAGTAAAACTGTTGATTAGTGCCTCTGGCCAGGGACAGAGTAGGCCGGTATAGATTGAAACTTGAAAAATGTTAGGCTAATGTTTTTCAAGTTCTCGTATTTTTGTTTCCAAAATGCGCTAGAACAGAGTACGAGTTGTTCCTGCCAAGAATTGAGTTGATTTCTTTCCTCTCGTTGTTCTAGAATAATATTTATTATTTTGTAGCAGGTCTTATTTCACCATTTTTAACAAAAGAGGTCAAAAACCCCATGATACTTCCCCTTTAAACATGTACGAACTTTTCATAATAACTCTGACTGCGACTCCTAACTGGTACTATTTTATGAAGTTTAACCCCTGAAAGGTATGGCTGTACCCCTATCACTCTTTAATAGAAGTCCTCCACCAGCACAGCTATTATCCCCTGGAGATCCAAAATCAAACTCCCCCTTAATATCACTACCTCCCCCCCCCCCCCCCCGCCAACCCCAGTAATCTGCCAGGTGGTGGTGGGGAAGGGCATGAGCTTTCTGTGTGGACATGCCAGAAGTTGTATGGGGTGATGGTTTTGACCTTGAGTGAAACCCTGGAGATCTGGGGTGGGTGACCAATACAAAAACTACAGAAAAAAAGGTATTACTAGAAGTGCTGCCGCATACGTGATGGACACTTAATTGTGCAAGAAGAGCCTGGAAGGAGAAAAAATACAGTTAACTCTCCACTTAGAGAATAATTTTTTGGAAGATGATGATGAGGTGTAAATTAAATTAATCATTTTGTTGCTACACTGCAGCAGTTGTGACTTACATTTGCCTTAGTAAGCTTTCTTTTGTGTTGTATTATTGTCTGTCCTAGCTTAGCTAGCATGATTATTTTGAAACTTCTTCCACATCCAGAGACTCAGTGAAACCAAGACATTTGTGAAACGTACAATGTGCCGCTGCATCTAGTTTCATTTTTTGTAACTTTTGTTAGGTGATGTGATTGTCTTGGGAACATCAAACGTTTTTCGATTCAACCACCCAAAAGAAGCAGCTGAGTTAAGAGAGAAGAGAAAGGTAAACAATTTTTTTGTTGTTGTTGTTTTTGATGAAATTCTCTAAGAAGTAATGTCTCTATATTTGTACTTACCGAGCCTTTTGATCTCTTTTCATCAACACTAATCATTTAATCAACAATGCACTAAGTTACAACAAGATTTACTTGTGAGTTTCAGCTGTTTTCCTACCCTGCTCACACACTTCAAATTTTTGGTTGTGTTTTGTTACTTTCACAGCGCAATGTTATTCACTGCATTAAACTGTTTGCAGTCCCCTATTTTACTGCGTGAGTGTTGAGATGGTATGTTTCCGTCAAATTGCCACCATCTTGGTTTGTATTGGCGAGTGCAGCTTGGGGAAAGTGCCAAAACTACCAAGGGGACCTCTTGTCAGGATTTATCTCCTATTTTCTTGCTTGCCTTTCTCCCCTCTACTCCCGACCCCTCTGAAGTTTTGACACTCTCCCCAGGTTGTGCTCGTCATGACAAACCAAGATGTTGTCAGTTCAATGGAAGCATGAGATATCGACAATCAAACGGGAAAAAGACCACTGTAAACAGACTACTGCTACATAGAACCATCCCCTCTAATAATATTGAAATCGTGAGCAAAGCTACTGCCCCATTGCTCATCTTCTAACCCTGGCTTAGTGCCATATAATGTTTCTTTTTATCATACTAACTCGTAATCTTATTACTTTGTATCGTAACTGATGTTGTGTTTTGAATGGATCCGCTGACCCTTAACAGGAAGAACGCGGGGTACATGTAAGTTACCTTAAAAGAGACTAGTTTTTAACCATGAGTTATTAAACAGGTTAAAAAAATGTTCTGTTGAATTTATATCAGATCCACGTTTAATGCACGAGTCAATTCCAGAAGTGTCCATCTTCCACCCCCCCCTCCCCCCAGGCATTAGTAGGATATTTTTCAACTTAGCCCATCCCAGGGATAGGGCATTAGTCTATCCCCGGGTATTTGATGGCCACGTGGTTTTCACCTCACAATTCCGTCGCTTTATTTCAATGATAAGTTCATCAACAAAGACAAAAAAATCCGTGATTAACTGCCCCCGGGGAGAACTTAAATGAGATGTTAGAACCACAGAACGGACGGTTACTGGCACAACATTCATTTGTATCCTTCATATTCACATTTACCGCAATTACCACCATTTCACGCACGACTTGCTCCCGTCTGGCCTCATAGCTCAATTGGTAGAGCAACGGACGATCAAATCCGGAGGCCGTGGGTTGAATTCCCGCCGAGGTCAAAGATTGTTTCCTTTGCCTCGTGTGATCTCCCATCTCCTTACTAGAACTAACGCTCAGTAGGAATTTCATGGGTTCATTTAGCACTTTAACGTACAGTACAGAGTTAATTCTCTGATCCATCAATTGATCACTGGCATAGTACGACGAAAGAGGACTTTAATACACCTGAGACTTAATTTGGTGTGAATAAGCTTTTATTAGAATAAAGGCAAAGCCCAGAAACGAAAAAATCCCTGTCTTTTTTAACTGCACCGTGGGGCAATTGAGCAGCCATGGGTATTTCCTAATTCCCGGGGGTCAATACAAGGAGGGGGGGGGGGTGGGCACTGTTGGAATTGACATAAACACAAACCATATGATTTTGGCTTCAGTGAATTGAGAAGGAAAGCTCTTAATTAATATTATTTAGTTCTACAAACTGTGTTACCAGGAGGATTTAATTAGAACTCCAAATATCCGAGGGGATCAGGGCTTTCCAAACAGATACGTTTATTCAACATAAACTCATGCCCAGCAAGCAACCCTCGAGTCAAAATACTTCACACTTTTTAAGCCCTTTGTATGCTTGTTTAAGTGTTTGTTCATACATGATATAGGAACTTGTTTCTTTACCAGAAAAAGTCTGAAAACTAACATATGACTTACCTATGTTAGCAAGTACTACATATGTAGTTGGTTGTCTATAAACAAATTTCTTTCTTCAATTAACAGAATTCGCTTGGTGCATCCTCCTCGCTTGCTTGGTCGACTAAGTTCCGAAGTGAAACAGACTTGGTGTTCAGACGAGGAACTGGGACCGAGTGAGTATTCTGAGAGCCCTTGAAACTAGATCCCAGACTCTTTATTATTATCCACCGGATCGCGACTTATCCACTGGATAAAGTTATCCGCCCTTGAAACAACCGGGACCAGCTTTTCAAAATGGTTGTCATTACTAAAGGAATTTTCTTGGTTCAAGAACAGACAGCTAACGGTTAGACTTGGTGTTGACTGATGGTCTTGGTGTTCTCCAAAGATTGGTCATTTAGATTCTTTCCAACTTTACTTCTAGCAAATTCTCTCTCTTTGAAAGAACATAAGGCCTGTCCTAAACAGAGATTACAGACATTTCAGCCCAGTTACTAACTTAGACCATGGTTAAAGACAATCAGTAGACCTCTGTTTATGTTTAAAAAATGAGTCCTTTTAAGTAGATACATATGTGTCTGGTCACTACTATGTAACGTCTCGGCAAAGCCGGCTTTAAAGGAGCAATTTCACTTACAGTATTTGTAGCGGTACCGTACTTTGAATGGCCCCAAAAACAATTTTATCGATGGAAACGTCAAAATAATGGTTCAGCTTTGTTAACAATAACCCTACTAGTGCACAGAAACTAGTGTTAATTATGTTTTGAAGAAATCGTTAAAAAAACGGATTATAGTATGTTCTTCCCAGAACAAATCACTTAATATTGTCTTCTCAATGCCATAGGGAGCAATTTGCTGTTAGAGAAAAGGTACCTTTTCAAACATTTGAGCAGTGTTAAGCAAAACTCAGAGAAATCTCCGTGACACGTAGTGCCCCTTTAATTCGGTTGAGGCCGCGGTTTTGATAAATTTTGTCTTAACTTCGTAAAAGTAGCGGGCCTTTTGGTTCGTTGCAGTGAAACAACTCTGTCACCACCGACAAGAATAGGCCATTTCCGAGTTGCTTTGAACCTCATTATGAAAGCAAGTCTAAGTGCAAAGTTTTTACAATGAAAACTAGTTTTCATTCATATGCAAACAAGACTAATTTTATCTGAAAAGCTTTGCACTTAGCCTCGCTTTCATAATGAGGCTCACAACAACTCCGAAATGGCCTATTAAATCTCAGATACATTATAATCTTGCCAAAATCTGGAAAATTGCAGTGATTTTTACAAAACTTTTGACGAACGTTTTCCGAAGTTTGTTTGTTATTTCTGAAGTTCGTAATTGTCAATCAAACTGCGAACTTCGAAATAAACTTGTAAACAAAATTTCACGTGGAACTCATTTGGGAAGTCGGGATTTTCGAAGCGATCGAATTTCGTAAAATATGGATACTTCTACATTACAAGGGATAGCTATCCCATGTTTTGTTGGGACGAAAATCAAAGACAAATTGAGGTGAGACTCGCTAAACAGACAGACCGTTTGCAACATTGCGGAAACTGATGACAACTTCGAGTTTGCAGAAGACCTTTTGAGGATAGAGGCAGAAAAGTAGAAGAAACAAAGCAGGTTTGGTTTAGTACGAAATGACGACGTGAATGAATACTGCAAGAAAATATAGTGCAACATTTGTGCTCCGTGTTTGCTTGCTTGAAAACTTTCCACTGCGTTCATCGATTAGCCGTAAGTTAACGCAAGATCTGGGATATTCTTTCAAGGAAATTTGTGTGCCTATTTCGCAAGAATCACTGCGTACACTAGAAAAATTAAGATAAACTAATTCTTAAAAGGAGAAGTGCATATAGTATTTTGACTTATTTTGAGGTCAACCCTGCTTATGAGACGTGCTGTATTTGGTAAATTATTTGCGTGGGAAACTCGCAAATATCAACTTCTAAAACTTTGCCCTAAGAATGTCTTGTATGGAAAATTTGATAAAGAGGAAAAACTCTTTTTTACGGGTATCTATCATTCTAGAAATATCGTGGCGAACGGGCACTGTTACATATTGCTTTTACCTTTCAACAATGTAATTAAACGCGAACGAGTTATTTTCTTCATCTCCGAATAGTTAAAATATTTCAGTAGTAAACATCAAAGTGTAACTTTACAACATGCACAATAATTCTAAAATTAGAAAACATATTTCGACACAAACTTCTGTGATATTCAATTCTATTACAATAACTGTAACATTTGAATTGGTGTGATATATAAATGAAGACAATAGATATTACTAATCACAATAGCTTTGCGTGTTTATGCAAACCAAAGTACACGTGTTTCTATTTTTTATCGGCATTTCAAAGATATCACCCGCTAAGTCATAGTTCAAGCGAAAATTGAAATCCTACCTCAGAAAATCGGAAGAATGCGACTTCCCAAATACGTTCCTCGTGAAAATCACATCTTCATTTTGAAGTGGGCATATCGATTGACAACTATGTAAAGACTATAATATCTCAAGAGAAGACGACAAAAAAAGAAACTGGTTTTCAGTCTAGATAAAGCACTGTTATCGAGCCGTTTTCAACTTGACAGGCAGTATTTTGGAGAGCGTGAAATTAGTTTACCATCTTAGAAAATTTCGGAGAAATTCAGTACGGTCTGTGACCTTGCACTTTCCTTGTGATTTTGCTTTTACAATTTCTTGTTTTTATCTCGTATCTTGGTGTGGGGAGTATGGATGGCGCAATGGTTGGTTGTCGTCTCCGTTGCAAGGGTTTTTCTCCGGGTTCTCCTTTTTTCCTCCCAAATTCTAATTTGACCATGCAGAGAACAGTGGACGACTGAAACCGAGACACTGTAGATGTGTCGCTGAAACGCACATTTATTTCTTTATTTTAGTTATTACAATAGTGTTATTCTCTTGGATTATCATCATGCTAATTGGTTTTCTTGCAGGTTTTTCATTTAGGACTTTGACCAACACTGTTAGTTATTCACTATAATAATAATAATGATACACCTCTAATAAAAATGTTTAAACAGGAGCTCAGATCACCGAAGGTTCTAGAAATGATAGAGCGGTTTTCGGTTGAGTTTCGAAAGTAATTTCGCCTTTGCTTTGGTTTTGCTTTATTTCGATCCGTGATTGGTTTGCAAAACTCGCGCCATTTTTTCAACCAATAAGGAGCAAAGCTTGATGACCCGCTCGCTCGCGTTTTCCCGCGCTTCAATCATTCATTTCTGATTGGTTCATTGGGCCGTTTGCGCCTGTTATGATTGACTACAGTAATTACTTTGGTTTTGGTTTTACGACACTCAATTAAAAACTGCTGTAACATATGACACGACAACTGGAATATTTAAAAGCACTGCACTGTTCCTTTAGTGTGAATGCCTTGCCAATGAAAAAGACAAGTTAGAGAAACATATAATAGGCACATAGGGAATGATTGCTGTCATGATGAAACTCCACACTGTGATAGTATTAGCAAGGGAAATTAAGTATTTACTTCTATTTTGTTATTCCTCTACAGTGAAGAGTCTCTGAGCAGGCAACTTGAGGAAGCACGGTAAGACATGGTCATTGTGTCAGTTTTAACAGCGATAAAATTTAAATTTCTTCCCAAAACATTTCATGGGGACCTTAAGCAGCGAGTACGACTACGCCAAAGAAAACGTAAGCTAAAAGTTCGCGTTCTCTGGACTGACTTGTGAAAATACCAACACAGTTAATTTGGGTATTGCGGCCGCATTATCCAGGAGCTGAATTATTAGGGATAGCTTTTAAGTTCAGAAAAAAAGGAAAATCACCCTTGTGTGCATTTCACACCAGGGAGCTTTAAGGCCTGGCTAAACTAGGAAACATCATTGCGGAGGCAATTGTTTTCCAGTTTAGCCGCGCGGGAAATAGCGTGCGAACGCAGACGCATTTCCGGCTGTCGCTTCTCTCCGGCGGAGAGAAGCGACAGCCGGAAATACGTCTGCGTTCGCAAGCTACGCGGGAAACGTATGTTGCGGAAACAAATTTTGCTGCTCGGAAACAAGAAAATGTTTTTGCCTCAGATCAAAAACAATTTTCCTTCCGAAACAATGTTTCCTCGTTGTAGCCACCAGGCCCCAGTTGTTCAAAGAGCGGATAATTTTATCCACTGGATAGGTCGCTATGCAGCAGATAAAATGTGTGCAAGAATTGTCTTATAGCCTTATAATTTGTGAATAAAGTAGAAGCGTTTGTCTAATTTAAGTATGGGATTGTGTGAAAAACTTGCCAATAGCTTTTGTTGGAGTACATTTGTACCACTGGATAGCGACTTATCCACTGGATGAAGTTATCCGCTCTTTGAACAACTGGGGCCAGGGCATTAAAACATCTTGTTTGCTTCCCACTAATTTGGTCACCTCGGAAACATAACAAGAATCAATGTTTTCTCAACAATGTTTCCTTTAGCAACGACAACGGCGAACACGTCAAAAAAGCAATAGGCTTAATAACCAAAACAACAACTTTGCACGTGCATTACACTTTTTGTTACATTTCTTTGCCGTCACTGCACGACTAGGACGTGAAATTTCCTGATGGTCTTTATGAAGGACGTGAACACACGACGACGATTTTTTCTTTCTCTTTCTAAACTTGCGTGCGGTCTCCAAGAATTCAACTCCAGAAAATTTCATATACATTTGACATTTAAAGCTAGATGGAATAATCGCGACGACGTTTGAAAAAATAGTGACGTTTTCGACGACAAAGAAACTTACCAAAGTGTATATTAACGCACGTGCAGAACCAGCGTCTAATTTGCTAATTAAAGTTTTGTTTTCTGACGTTTTCGTTGCCGACGTCGTGGTCGCTATTTATTCAGAGTCAGTCGTGAAAATTATGTTAAGATTGAACAACTTTGGCGTTACGTTCCTGACACAGTAGGAGACAGGTTGATAAGGGGGTTAGTTTCTAAATAAACTCCGGTGCAGCGTCGGTGGGGAGTGGAAACGAATGTTTGGTTTATCAGCAGAGTTGATAACTAAAGGGAAATTGGCCACCGTAAAGAGTGCTGACGTTTCGAGCGTTTGCCCTTCGCAGGAGACAAGTGCGCTAATGAAGCACTTAAATATAGGTATCCCCTCTTGGATGGTGGACTTTTATACCAATCGACCCAAACAAATTTGTGCAAACCGGTGTTATCACCGGAGCTTAAGGGTTTATAATCTCTTTAAAATGTTTCCTGCTTTCCTAGAAATGAACTGGAGAAACAGAAGCAGCTTGAGGCTCTAAGAATCGAAGAAGCAAGGTGGGTCTGATAAATTGTTCTCGAATCATTTTAATGAATGAAGAGAAAATAAACGAAATCACTACGGCGAAGGATGGTTAGAAAATGTGTTCTTTATTGTCAAAAATTAAGTGAACATTTGCTTTGTATTTCTCCACGAATTAATAATGGCTTGAGAAACTTCAAACACTCGAAAGAGTTTTTCATCCAATTTCCAAACATACCGAAGTTGGTTAAAACAAACTCTGCTGCGTCTCGTTTTCTCAACAGACTCCTCGGTGTTTGGAAATCGGATAAAACACAAACATTTAGGCTAGATTCTTTTGTCAAGTAGCCGTATGAATGGTGTATGTCTCTTGAAAAAGCTGATAAGCTTTCTTTCCTTTTTTTCCAAGGGAGCAGGCCGTTCACAAATACATTCGTAACCTTATTTATGAACGTTAAATCGAAGACAGTTAAATTTACGTCCACGCACGCGTCAAAGTTATGTAGTAGTGAAAATCCACTTTAACCGCCTCGTTAACAGAAAATATCCTCGGGAGCTTTGCGTTTAATAGTTGAACGCGGCCGGCTTAGAGTCAACAAGACTTCAACATAATTAGTAGGAACTGCGTCCAAGTTTAGAAAGAGAAAGAAAAATTTACCGTTGTGTGCGCATGTTCTCCTTAAAAATTTCACGCTGTCGTTTTGCGGAGGACGTCGAACAAATGTAATAAAAAAAGGCGCCTTCACACGGTAAGGAAAAGTCAAACGATCGCAAACATGGTAAATTAAAGAAGTAGCAGAATGGCGTCTCATACGAGCATCGTGTTGCAATGGCATGCAAGGAGAATTTTGGCTTCCTGCCTGTTACTGTATACTTACATATGCATCACAAATAGATGGGTTATCGTGAATTTCTTCGATGAGCTTGAACGTAGTTCATCTTATGCCTTTCGTCACGAGCGACGTAAAATCACGTGAAGAGAGCGCGACATTTGATTGGTTAAAAGTAAACAACTCGCTTTCGGCAGTCGGTCACACGTCAGATTTTACGTTTGCCAACAGTGAAAAACTTGCCAAGAACAAAGACAAGTTCGGTTTTTCGCCAGCAGTTTACCAACTGTTGTTCCAAAGTTCACACATGCCATCTTTCGTTACTCTGGCCAAAACGTTAGTTAGGCAATTCTGTGTGCAATTTTCTCGCCGTTTGATTGGGAGGTGGCGTGACTTAATGGTTACGACGCCGGAGTCGTATTCCGGAAGCCCCGGGTTCAAGTCCCGCTCTGACCACTTGGATTTGTTTAGCGGTAGTCCCGTTTTCAAATCCAAGGCCACGCCTTGTAAATAGCCAACTGGTTTGCCTCCGACCAGTTGGGATTCTTAAAAATGTTATGTTCAGTTTGTATATTTATTTCATTGATTTATAGTGTCCCCAATTAGCGCTACAGCGCTAACTACTTAGGCACTTATAAAAGTCATTTGTTTATTTTATCACCTGACACTATGTAGGTTTCTCGAATTATTGTTTACTTTGGCATAGTCACGTGCCTGCGCGAGCTACATGAAATACGTATGTGCTTTCAAATTGCGTGTGTTTTGAAGCCAACGTACGAATTCACGAGGCCATCCAAACTGAAGTTGGCATTTTCCAACTCATTGCAATTGTATGCGTCTCCATTTCGCAAAGGCTTTAGCGGGACAATAGAAACCGGAAAATAACGCGCATCGATTCTGAGTAAGCTAAAATGTTTGATGTGTTATGAAAAATCTCTACAAATGTCGGTTGTTTTCGCATAGAATTAACCTATCTACCTTTTCTTACTCTGCTTCCTTTCCAGAGCGGATTTTGCATCACAGATACAAGAGGAATCCAAGCGACTCAATGAAACGAGGTGAAATAGAGAATAATGTACACTGGTGTGCATAGAACTTGAATTGCGAGCGGCGAATCCGCGAGAAGAATAGAAACGAGGGAGGGGAAAACCTCCCTCTCTCGTCCCCATTCTTCTCGCGGCTTTGCCTCTCGTTTTCTCGGCAACGCCGCGGGCCACCAAACCTCAATAAAAACCACCAGCTACGCAGGTTACAGGCCTCAAAAAGGGTAGTGGGGCTTATTGGAGAGGGCAGTTATTGCGAATCATGAATTATGAACAAAACTCAAACTATTTTTCCACCATTCTACCACACCACAAACAGAAACATAACAGAAATGATTGCTTTTCGCGAAATCAACGCCATTTATACCTAACACATCAATTCTTCTTTGTAATGAAGACCAACGTTCCCCACATACTGTCTAAAACTTAATTGTTATGTTTGTCCCGAGTTTCGAAGTATTATTTTAGTATTTTTTCACATTTTAACCCGTCTTTTGATTCTCAGCACTTAACTTACGGATTGGGGCTTAATTACGAAAGCCGAGGAGGCACGTCAGATTTCGGACTTCGGACTTCTGATTTCGGACTTCCGACTTCCGACTTCTGATTTCGGACTTCCGACTTCCGACTTCCGACTTCCGACTTCCGATTTCCGACTTCCGACAGTGAATGGGGTGATTTAAAATGTGACAGGCCAAACACGACACTCGCTGGTCGCTAACTGTAGGTTACCCCTCACTGACAGAGCTCTACGGAGTACGTTTATATGAGAGATTTTTCGCCTTTGATCAAAATGTGATAAGGCTGCTCTGCTCAATGGGTCTCAATGGCGTTGACGAATTTTCGTTACAGTAGAATAGATATTAAATATTCAAATCAACGACACAACGTTTGAATTTGAAAGACATGTTTCGAATACTTCAGTTTTGGATACTTCAAGAGCTTTGGCTTCAGTTGTTTTCAGCTCTCTTCCTTTGTGGCTTCAATAGATGTGGTGTTCTTGGAGCTGAAATGTACCTCCCTTCTTTTGTGGCCTAGCTCGCATCCAGCAGACATTAAAGTCGGAAGTCGGAAGTCCGAAATCAGAAGTCGGAAGTCCGAAATCTTAAGTCGGAAGTCCGAAGTCCGAAGTCCGAAGTTCGAAGTCCGAAGTCGGAAATCCGAAATCAGAGGTCGGAAGGAGGGGAAGTTGTCAGATAATAGAGATACAGAATTAGGTTTACGCCAGACATGACCACGTGGCCATGTTTATCCTGCATTCGCCGCTCGCTGTTTTCAGTTTCTTAGTAAAATTGAGTAGTTTTTCGTTGGCATCAAAGGCCAAAATTAATTTGCATTAATCTCATCTTGAACTCATTTCTTCAAGAAAACATTAACTTGAATCTCACGTTTGCCGTAAACACGATTTTAAATCTCCCAGCCCTATTCCTTTTTCGAAACGGCGAGCTATTTAAACAGGGCTTCTTTATAGAGCTATTTATATGGTAACGCGGTTCGACTTCCTGTTTTGTAATATAAATGGCTCTAAAGTGTTCTAGTTGCTTGGATATGTTAATCACCCCCAGTCGGGTCGAAGTGAGCCCCAGAAAAAGTGGAAAAAAATTCATGCCGGACAACATATCGGCCTAATAACCACAGAAACAACAAATGATGCACAATACGTTCAGAGTTTGGTGGCCTAAAAGCCAAGCAGATCGGAGAATCGCCTCTTACCTGTAACTGTCATTGCATTAGGGGCGTCTGAAGTCTGACACAAAAATTAAGTCTTAAAAATAATCATAGCACTTTTTTATTTTACTTCAGGGCTGAACTTGAGCGGCAGAGGCGGCTCCATGCTATGGAAGTACAGAGCGTTGAAGAAGCAAGGTTTGTTCTTCGCGGCCAAACAAACAGCGACGACGACAGCGGTTATGAAACTTGAGATATCGATTGTTTTATCTTATAACAAAACACTGGTTCTGCACGTTCCTTATCTGCTTTTACATATTTCTTTACCTTCGTCCAAAACAACAACAACGTGAAACGACCAAATCCAAGATTGCACGAAGAACGTTAACACACAACGGTGAATTTTCTTTCTCTTTTAGAACTTGACGGCCGCCCTTACGAGCTTAAGTCGGCCACCCTTTCGGGCTTGGAATTATTTCGTGGACGGTCAGAGAGCGCGAATTTAATTTTTAGGTTTCGTTTCAGATGTTGTCGTCGCTGTCTAAGTTTCCTAATGTTACCTTTGAAACGGCTGGAAGTTTTGGAGAACGAGAATGGCTGTGAACATGCTTCCCTTCGCTTTGTGTTCTCACGTCCGTTTCGAGTTTCTACAAACTTCGCCGAGTGTTAGGAAAACTTAGTAGAAACAATACAAGAAACTTTTGTTTTCGCTTATGAAGTAAACGCTCAAAATAATTGTCTTTGTTTTCATGGAGTTTTGTAAGGTAAACAAGACACTGCGTGATCTGGCGTGATCTATAATTGGTTGAAAACCATTCGCTCTAATTATGAAAGGGCACAAAGTGTTTTGTGTTACAACAGCTGCATCGAGCCGAAGGCATTTTTTCACAACATTCAATTTTCTTTTTTTCCTTAAATTTCACTGGCATATGTTTTTGCTTCTAATCATTCGGCAGTAATTTTGTGCCAATTCTTTGTACGATTTCACTTGTTTCGCACAGCGCTATGATCTTTCAAACTGCAAGGAAAATTGCTTATTTTACTGTAAAAAGCCTTCCGAGAATTAGGCAAAGAACTCTCTCATGAATAAACATTATGTACCGTTAAATTCTTTCCTTTCATTTTATAGAAATAAAGTGGAAGAATTGAATGAGAAACACAAGCAATCTGAACTGGTGAGGGCAGCGACTGAGGCTGAACTAACTAAAGAAATCGAAAACCGTGAGCAGGAATTAAAAATTCAAAGAGAACAAGTCGATAAACTTCGGGACGACATCGAGAAAATGAATCGCAAAGCGGATAAGGAGTTGTCAGGGTTGAAGAAGGAAATACGGCAACAGAAAGAGGGAGAACTACTGCGTTTGAACGAGAATATGAAAGCAATTATGGCGGCAGAGGAAGAGAGGGATAAAACTAAACTGCAGGCAATGAAAGAACGAGAGGAACTGCAGGAGAAATGGAAAACCGAGTCTCAAAAAATTCAACTTCAACAAGAAGAGTTGAAAGAAAAACAACGCGAGTATGAAAAGAATTTCAACGCTTTGGAAGAGTCCAGACGGGAAGCCATGTTGGAAATTGAAGAATTTGAAATGGAAAAATCCCTCGCTTTGGAGGAAATTCGACGTGAAGAACGCTGGCTTGAGCAATTAAAAACAGAAAGAGAAGCGGCTCTTGACATCGCTAATAATGATATTCGCAAACGGCGCGAGGTGCTGGAACTAGAGTTTTTGGAAGAAAAGCAAGAATTGGAGGAAGAAAGAACTTATCTGGAAGATAAGATACATGATTACGAGGCTCTGGTGGACATCGCCGCTGACAATTTAGCAGAAAAACAGAACACGTTGGAAATCAGGACACGAGAGGAAAATGTGAAAATTGATGAAACGAAGCAGAAACTGAGGGAAATGGAAGAAAATCTGAATAAAACACTTAAAATGGCTGAGGAGGAAACTGCGCGTAAGAAACAAGTTTACCAGGAACAGGCGGAGAAGCAGCGAGATGAAATACAGCAAGCCAGAGAGGCTTTGCAGTCGAGGATTAAAGAATTGAACGAGTTAACGCAACGGCTTGAAACTTGTGCCGGAGAAGAAAGATTACAGATTGAAAAAGAGATTGAGCGTGCGAGCGAAAAAGTTAAGGTGGAGAAAACGCGGTTGGGCTCGCTTGAACAAGACGAGCAAACTGCCGCGGAGAGTTTTGAGAAAGAAATGGAAACGGACATGGAACATTTTAACGAGAAGAAGCAAAAGGAAAGACAAGCAATTGAACTGGAAAGGTTAAATTTGGACGCGCTGGAAGATTTTAAGCGGCAGAAACTCGAAACCGAGGAGTTGGAGTTCAAAAACGCTCAGGAACAGTACAACCGAGCTAAAATGCTTCTAATTGATTCGAAGAGAAATTTGTCTGATCTGGACCAGAGACAGAGCAAGTTTTCCACGAAGGCAGAAGACGGACTT
>NW_028145484.1:187500-332500 GCF_977016875.1 Pavona decussata
CGACACAATTAAAAACGGCTCTAAACGCTGTTGTGTTTCTTTTCTTAGAATCAAAGCGGAAATGGAACTGAAGTTGCAAGAGATGGAAGATCATAAGAGCCGTGAGGTCGAGGAAATGAGAGTCGAGAAACAGGTTGTTTTGGCGAAACTCGACGAGGAGAAGCGAGAGCTTGAACGACAAAAAGAGGAGCTGGAATCGCTTATTCACCGGGAGAAAGTCGAGCTGGACAAGGAGCGTCAGGTGTTGGAGAGAGAAAAACTGGAAGAGATCGAAGGGATCATTCGAGAAAAAGAAATGGAAATTGAAGATCTGAAAGAGAAAGCACAACACGAAATAGACGAGTTGCGGGATAGACTTGATGAAACGGAAAGGTAAGGTTAAATTCCTCGTACTACGGTACCAAACAGTGAAGGGAAGGGATTTTCCAAATCGATCTTGAGAGTCCATTTGGTGCTCTGTTCTAATTACATTGAAGCTTAAATAAAGTTTAATGCAGTTTTAAAACTCGAATGCCTTTTGTTTCTAACAGGGAAGTGGTTTTACTTCAAGAGAAGTTGTCAGCTTACAATACGTTCGTGGTAAGACACATTCTTCAACTTAAAGCCTCTTGTGGTGTTTGGTTATCAGAGGTCCCAGTTGAAATTGTAACGTTATGTTTTGTCAATGTTTAGGTTCCTAATGGTCACGAGGAAGACGAACTCGCCGATGGAGAAGTGATGAATTATATGTGCCGTGATGACGAGGTAAAACCCTGAAACATTTCACCCTGAATGGGGGTGCTAACTTTCGACTTTAAAACAAGGCTTCGGGGAAAGTTAGGTCAGATAGAGAGCGGTTTTCAATTGAGTGTCGAAAGTAATTTCGCGTTTGCTTTGGGTTTTGCATTACTACGCTCTATGATTGGTTAACAAAACTCGCGCCACTTCCTCAACCAATGGGAAACAAAACCCAAACCAATCGTGTTTTGGCCGCACGCGCTTTCCCGCTCTTCGCGACAGTTACATGTATTTACTTCGAATTCTGATTGGCTCGTTGTGTTGTTTACATACCGCTTTAAATAACACCAAGAGTTATTTCGTACGCGTCTTTGGTTGCCTGCACGAGCGGAATATCAAACTAATAGAATGGGTAATTATCCCTGTACTCATGCCGTTCTGTAAAAGAGGCGCAGAATCTCTTTACGGTGGCCAATTTACCTTAGGTCATCAACTCTGCTGATAAACCAACCATTGTTTCTACTCCCCACCGACGCAACACCGCAGTTTCTTTAAAAACTAACCCCCTTATTCTTGAAAAGACAGAGACTGTTTCTCGTGTTATGAAACATCTAATTTGATATTATGGCACTGTTATGTTTTCAGAGTGAGATTTACGGCAGCAATTTAAGCCTGACTGATTCAGTGACTCCACCAGTCATCACCCCTCCCCCCACCCCTGTAAATCGCTTCCTGGCGTCCGTCAGTTCTCACAAGCGAAATCAGATCCATGTCTGCATCCCACGGTACATCCTGCGGGGCCTGGGCAGAGATTCCTATCATGTGTTCGAAGTCAAGGTAAGTTTGCAAGGTGCATAAGTAGGTACAGGGGAATTGCTTGTGTCTATTGAACTTGTGATGAAGCATGGCTTGTCGTTTGCTCACTGTAGTTTTCCTAGAGAAAATCAAAGCCAATGAAAGAAACGTTTCGGCATTCTTCCTGGCACAGAAAAACTCGAGTCCGTAATTTGGATGTCAAGTTATCCCTTTTTCTCACCAATATTTATTTTCCTAATACAGAGCACAGTTGGTGGAGACACGTGGTCCGTGTACCGGAGATATCGCAAGTTTCGAGAGCTACACAAGTCAATGAGGAAAAGTTATTTCGAGGTAGTAGTGGTAACTTATTGTTTTCGCCTTTTAAAGCCTTTGAGACGTATCCAGTCACTTTTCTTTGCCTTTAAACATTGTTTTTTTCTCCTTTGTTGTTCAGGTGGGCGCTTTGGACTTTCCTAACCGTCGGTTTTTCGGCAACAGAGCAGAGGAGTTCGTGAGAGCGCGAAGAGCGCAACTGGAGGTCTGGCCACAATATGTACTTCAATTTTTGTAGATTTTTGCTAACTATTAGCAGCAGAGATGAAAATATCGTAATAGTTGGAGGTCAACCTCGTTCCCAGATGGACGGTCAAAAGAGAGGCCCTGGGAACGAGGTTGATTGGAAGGGAGAGGAGGAACTTTAGTTATGCTGACCATTTGAGCAGAGTTTAGACTTGAAAATAGCACGCCTTACGTTTAGACTCTCGCCAAACTCTCGGAGAGTCTTACTCCTCTTAAAACCCTTTAATCCCTAAGAGTGCCAATGGGCACATATCGCCATAACTCTTTCAATATTTGACAGATTTCTATGAATTTTTGACACCAAGATGGTCTTGTGAAGATCTACGAATTAAAAGTATGAAAACACAACCCCCTCCCATATGTGATATGGTTGACCACCCCCATAACTTTTCGACTTTTTTCCCCTCGAAGGTGTGGGTCTTAGTACAGTTCTCACGTTAATGAAGATGTTGAGAACTGCAAAATAAGCTATAGTTTAGGGGTATACCTAATATACACAAGGATTGGGACGTTTTTTAACTTTTAAATTTTTACATTTTAAGGCCATTTATCTCAGAACATAACTTTTCTCATTCATAATTATAACAGTTATGAAATGCACTCATGAGTAGCTTTAAAATGGTATATCATACATGGACATTGTATTTGTAGTCCTGGATCTGGAGAAAATGTTGTTTTGCCTAAGGGGTTAAAGGGTTAAATCCTCTCCCAGAAGTAAAAAGAATTCGTCTCGCTTACCTCGTAGTCATTCAGCTGTTCCTTAAGAAACTTCACTCTAAATTTCCTCTCGTTGCCAAATGTCTGACTGACAATTTTCTTCATTTTCGTTTGTTTTCAGACCTACCTTCAGTCATTTATTGGACTGTGCTCCAAAATACCAGATTGTCCCATATCAGCAATGGCAGGCCGACCGCTGACTAAACGGGACCTCTGCGATTTTGCACCGTTTTTCAAGCAAGGGATCTTCGAGCAAACTAAAAACTACTCTGGGTAGTCATGGAATAATAAACGTACATCTCTTCAAGTTTATGTGGTGCGGATAAGAAAAATAAATCAGGTGACGCTCAAAAACGTGACCACTGATTTCGTGACTTCGACTGTCCAATCAGAATTCGAAGGTATCTCCTAGGAAACCAGCTCAATGCTGTAGCGTCAATGGAACTTGGAAGCGAGTCACAGTGACACGAGTTCGCCTTCCAAAATAGAAGGCGGTAACGTGACGTATAATAATTTAGAAACAAATTGCCAAATCTCGCTGCATCAGCACATGCGAGAAAGGCTCGTGAGAAAGGCTGTTTGTACTGTGGTTCTTTTCAAATTTTGTATATTTCGTTGGTACTTTTATAAGGAAATGATGTAATTTTTGTAAGTATTCCTGCTCAACAAGTGGTTTTTTTTTTCTGTTCTCTGAAATTTTCCTTGGAAATATACAAGTTAGCAACTTGTGTTTAAAATGGTCTAGCAATTTTGGTAACAGAGATCTTTGGAATGTTGGTGTAGCTTCACACGGTTTTTTGAAATCGTTGTACATTTTCAGTAGGCCAGGTCACTAAACACACAACTGTAAAATGGCCTATTGCAGCCATTGCCGAATGTCAACACAGACGATAACGTGACATCTTTTTAAGCACCAAAGCATTGACGTCACGCAAAATTAGTCACGCAATTTAAATAATTAATAAAAATTAGTATTTATTCTTCTAATCAAGGGTGAAATAAATTTAAATGAAGTGGTAGTTTTGTAATTTTAAATGTTTAGTTTGCATAGTTATCGAGGAATATATTATCTTTTGCATAATTTGCTGTCGAAAAGACTAATAGAATTAATTAATTAATTAATGGGATTCTACATATTTTATTTATTTGTGTAAATAGCCGTATTCTGTGGACGAATATTTTTCTTATTTAAATTATTGGCTGTCCTGGTAGTGATTATCCTCTGATAAATTGCCCGAAAAATAATCATGGAATTTAGGCTTGCATTTACTTTATAAATGCAATATTTTGGAGTTAGGATATTGTAGTAAGAGCTCTTCACTCTTGAAAATAAAGATTTCTAGGTAGTCTTAACTGAATTTTTTTGAAATTTTGTAAGTATGTGGGCCTCATTCTTTTTGAATATGCCCATCTGAAACTAGAACGGGAGTAGCCAAGAATTATTGACAACAGCTAAGCCTGTGTAAACTCTCGGGTCCCTTGTAAAACAGCGCATTTTCGTTTGATAACGCGTGCGCATCAATTGGGAAGCACGTTTATCATACGAAAACGCGCAAATGTGAGCAGAGCCCTACTCTTACAGGACCTGCCACTTTCGTACTCTTACATTTACCTTCAGCGTCAACCAGAGTTATTTTTGTGCGCCCTGAAAGTTGTCGAAGATATCGATGGTGTTTCTAAGTACGAGTAATCCATTTCTCTCAGGGAGCGCGGGAAACGAGTGAACGCCCACGAAAATCCCTTTCGCGAGGAGACGCAAAGACACACGTCGTTTAAAAAACAAGACGCCCATGGGCATTTACACGAGATGAGAAGGTGTATGTTTAGCACTAAGTGCAGGTGGAAATGTATCCTCCCGTCGAGATTGAGATAATGGAATAGTTTGAGTCAAAGATGGCGTGATATTTGATTCGGCATTCTTGCGGAAATTCTGTTACGATAACGTAATGATTCAGGCCTGGCTCGCATTCTATTCTGGTTGATAATAATCGAATTTAATGTCAATAACACGGGGAGTGCTTGCGTAGTCTCCCGAGTCAGAGGCTCATGATATAGTGCTTGACAATAATCCAGATCGAATTGGAAGTTAGAAATGTTGGTTTTTGAGGAGAGGGGAAAACTGGAGTACCCAAAGAAAAACCTCTCGGAGCAAGGACGATAACCAACAACAAACTCAACCCACATGTGACGCCGAGTCCGGGAATCGAACCCGGGCCATACTGGTGGGAGGCGAGTGCTCTCGCCACTGCGTCATCCCTGCTGACCCATGTAATGTCAATATATATAGGTCTAAAATTACAAATTGTCCTCGTTTCATCGAAAGATAAAGAAAAACAGACAAAAAGCTTTCCTAAATGAAAACTTTTAATAAAAATTGACAATGAAACCTTTAATCTTTTTTTGAAGCGGATTTCCAGTTGCGTTTAACCATAAATTCGACAAAGTGATGTGGTGTGTGTTTTAGTTTATCAATGACCTTTCTGCTCCTCGCATTGTGGTTCTGCAACTGTCAAACAAAGCATGATTCCTTTGCAAGGAACTCTCCAATTTCCACCGTTTTAACTGTCGAGTGCTTCTTAGAAGTTATTCTTTCGATTTACCACTTCAAAAGGGTTAATTTTCTTTTTGAAAACGGCATGGTTGAGTCTAACACATGTGAACAATATGGCCTCCACAATGGTGGTGAAAATGCCATTAGGGGCATCTTGTTATTTCATGTTTCCCGGACATTTTCCGAAAATATCTCCAGATTTGCGGAGGAATTTCTTGTGAAACAGGCCCTTGATCTTGGACACCTAAGCGTTGCAATCCCCCCTGCGCGTAAATGTATTTATCGATGTTATATTTTCAAGGGAACGTGTTTAATGTTCAGAATTGGCTTAAAGGCTATGAATGGTAGACAATACCCGTCGACAATTTGACAAGGACATGACAAGGGACATGAATGAATCGCTTCTTTCTTCTTCTCAGCCTTTATATCAAAATGGCTGAAAAAGAGAGAAAAATACAGCCGACAGCGGTACCTCTGGACACTTTGCCGGGGCGTTGTACCATGACGATGCACCACGAGATTTCGGCCCGCGCGCGCGGCTCGCTTATGCCAGCTGGAGATGGTTCCGCGCTGCTTTCCGATACCTTGTCCTCGACAAGACAGTGAGGGAGAGAAAAGTCGGCCCCTAGACAATATGAGACAGATCCCTTTCGTTGGCACCTCAGTTCTACCTTACTGACTTAAACTGAGATTCAGCCATGTATATATATATATGACAATGTATTCATTTTGTCTTCCATGTGGTACGTTTTGAGGTTTGAGCATGCACACGGGCTAAAACGATATAATGACAGAAGGATGACTTGTGGTCAAACGACCTGTAGTCTTGGAAGTACCGCTAGTCTTAGACTCTTTTTACCTTATTTCATTCTTAAAACTTTTGTTGCCGTTTTCCCGAAAACGATTGTTCCTTCGATGGATTGTTGACATTGTTAAGGGAATCAGGTCGTCACTCGAAGAGCTCTGTGAAAGCCGCTGCTTTTTTTCTGTTTTTGGCTATTAAGTCAACACTTATTACCGTGCCATGTAATGAAAATGTGCCACGTTTGTCACTACAACAACTCAGATGCTTCCTTTCGCCTTTTGGTGTCTGGTGACATCAATCCTAACCCTGGACCGGTTTCTGCTTCGACTGCTGGTAAGATCAATTACCTCGTGATGAATGCCAGAAGCTTAATTAAAACGTTATCACAAAGACAGCACAACAAACTGGCAATCCGTGTGTAACCTCCATCGCTTCCAGGACCTGGTGTACGCCAAAAACTCTTACGTTACATGCGTCAATGAGACATGGTTGAACCAAAATATCAGCAACTCTGAAAGATTGCATTCTGGCTTTACAATATTTAGGAGAGATCGGTCTGATCGAAGTGGTGGTGGAGTTCTTATCGCAATCAAAACAGCCTCCTTCAAAGCTGTCAAAGAATTTAAACCTGAATCGGAAGCCGAGCTGCAACAGCTTGAGATCATTTTTCCCGAAATTACTACGCTTACTGGTCAAAGAATTTTATTGTGATTTTGCTATAGGCCACCCAATGAAGACCCAAGTCAAGTTGGATGAATGTATTCGATAATTTTCTGCATGAAGTTTGTGACCAGTTGGACAATATGGTAATGTGACTTTAATTTCTCAGACACCCTCTGGGACTCCATTGACAGCGCATCGGATGTTAACGAACTAGCCTTTATTGAAACCCCTCGCGACCACCTCTTGGCATGCACAATTCAATAAAAAATGACCTACTCGTGGCAACAACATACTTGACCTTGTAATCACGAGCGTGCCAATGTAACCAAATATATTGGTTCCAAAAGATACGAGGGTTTTTACAGACCATAGCGTCATTATTTTCCAGTTTAACGCTTTTATAAAAGCCCCACGACCTTTCCTCCTCTCATTGTGGTTCTACAACTGTCAAACAAAGCGTGATTTCTTTGCCAGGAACTCTCCAATTTCCACCGTTTAAACTGTCGAGTACTTCTTAGAAGTTATTCTTTCGATTTACTGCTTCAAAAGGGTTAATTTTCTTTTTGAAAACGGCATCTGAGTGTCTAAAACATGTAAACAATATGGCCGCCAATTTCAGTGAAAGAAGCCTTCTACTGATTAGTGGCTATGTGACGTCACACAGATAGGATGAGTCCATCCCCTCCTTTCCCTTCCCTACTGACATACGAGCAGATAATGCATTCTGATTGGGCCGTTTTTGTTGAAGACAATGAGAACAATAAAAGACAAAAAATATCCCCTCTAGGAGAGAATAGAATTTAATTCAGGTTCAATTAATATATTCATTGCATTTTGTGACTACGAGGAAGAAAAACAAAAGGAACGCGACCAAAATTTTGACACGGGCACTAAACCAAAGAGGGCTAGATGACAACAAATGACAGCTAACTGTTTAGTTAGGGCACTGCTTAGGCCTAAATAGTGTAGATCAGTGCTAAACACCCCAAAAACGGATGTTTCCTGTCTAAATCGAGCTCTGTATCTCTCAGTTCTCTGCCTAACAAATGGGCTTCTGTTCTCTTCTACGTCAGGGCTAGCTGACGATTAAGAAAACTACGTTGTGTAAACACCATAAGGTGTCCAAGCTGAAATGTTTTCGAGTGTCCATTCTTGGAAAGAAGGGTTGCGTGAAGACCCTAATAACGGCTACGTTGAAGACTTTAGGCATGGTGGCCCATTCTTTTTCCTGTAAGTGAACAAATCAGTGAACTCCCGTTTGAACAGTTTTTACAGGATGGTGCTTACTAATACCGAAGTATTTTTGCGCAGTTTATGACTATGCTGGAAAAGCAGATCTTAGCAAGGCCTCTTAGAATCCAAAAAGAAAATTGGGGGTAACCACGCATTTTTTTAGAGATAATTAAGCAACAGTTATTCTAAAAAGCAGTCAAATACAAAAAAATGTATGGCGTTTTCTTCCAAATTGAAGCTTGATTATCTCTTTTTCCGCATAGTTTTAAACCGCGCAAAAATTTCCCTGTATTAGTAGGCACCACTCATAGGAAGCCCGAGTATCTCGAGATGCGCAGAGCCTATGGCATTAACAAAAGTAGGCACCGTTCTTAATACAGGTTAAGCAAAAAGATTTAAACACGTTTTGATAGTGAAGTTTAAGACGATATTACCTTCTGTTTTCATTTACAAGTGGCAATTGGGATGTCATAAAGGGCTAATATACTGAGAGGTCTCCTTTAGTAACTGAGGCACCAATACAACACGCATGAACAAACTCTGTGGGCTTTATTATATGGTGCCGTGTTGTATTCTAGAAACGGTTTTGATTTCTCTGCTTTCCGGCAGCTGTCGATATTTTTGTGAACGTTTGACCGCCATTTTAGTAAGTTTACGTAACTTCATTAATCATGATGAAAACGTTCACCTGTGATCAGGCTTTCAGAGCAATTTTTATTTCGATTGCGGAATAGAAAAAGAATCCGCTTTCCGTATTCAATTAACGCGAAACAAAAATACATATGCTTTTTGGAGCGACGCACGCAATAGTACACTACAAGAAGACTGAAATTAAGTCAAAATACAATGTAAAAACTAACCTCACAGTTTTACTAATAACCACTGAACCGCACGCCCAATCTCATGATAATGGACGTTGCATTTCTTTCCAGAAAACGTTGCTAGTATCGGAGCCTCGGATGGACAGATAGTCCCGGTCCATAAAAAAAAAAAAAAAAAACCAGGGTATGACCTTCCCTTTTCCCAGACCAAATAGGGAGCTAAAGCAACGACGACAGCAACGGCAACGAAAACGTCACCTGAAAATATAACTTTACTTCACTTGTGCTACTTCGCGATTATTTCAACTCGCTCAACTTTTACAAAAAATAGCGAACTATCCAGGAACCAAATTGGTAGGAGTGGCGAACAAGTTCAGAAAGAAAATAAAAAATTCACCGTCGTCCGTTGACGTTCTCCACAAAACCTTAAATGTGATCATTTCACGTAGTTGTTTTTCAGAGGACGGCAAAGAAATGTACCAAAATGTAAAACACACGTGCAGAGTGATTGGTGTTGCTCATTAAACCTATTGTTTTGCAGCGTTGTCGTTGACGTTGCCGCAGTCGTTGCTTAAGCTCCCTAATACCTCTTTCGGCCGTTTGCCCTTTGCCCTAAACGTTCTCTAACGTTGAGCGCAGTTTCTTGTATAAGGAAACGGTACGACGGCAGAGGCTGCGGTACTTTCAACCATCGACCTTAAAATCTGCCATCCAAAGCGCTAACCAGTACACCACCGTGCTTCAAGTAGGCCTAACATAACCTAAAAGGACCAAAATGGCCAAACTGATACCCTTTACAGCATAGGGCAGCTCAGCTCAGGTTACTTGAAGGGGAACCTCAAGGTGAGCTCAGTTTAACCTTGAAGATGAAGAAATTTCTTCGGCTCATAAACAAGAACATATCGAACATTCTGAATTATTCGGCGTAGGTCTATATAATCTGTTTTGTCCGTGAAAGATAATGTCCTGATGTGTACTGATATTGGCGCTCAAGTTCAATATACATTGCGATAACTTTAAGGATTAAGTAAGAGTGTTGTTTTTTTTTATCGCTAATTTCTACCCCATGCAAACCTTTGTGGTTTTTTATAATTTTCTCCTTTTCATAAAGGAAGGGACTGATAGTCAGACTACAGTGTCGCAGAGGTTTTAGCAAACAGCACAAAATGCAGCGCAAACGATCAAGAGAGGAAAAAATTCACATCGCAACTTTGGACGTGCGGAACTACCGTCCGGACGAAGTTAGCCTTCGGGTCGAGGGGAACATCTTGGTGGTGAAAGCGAAACACTACGCAGATGGCAGCTTTGGGTTTGAACGAAACGAATTCCAACGTACTTATCCTGTCCCTCAAGATGCCGATCCCGCCAGCATAACATCAAAGATTTCTCAAGACGGTTATCTGACCATCGAAGCCACCAAACGGGTGGTGAAGTCAGCGGAAAACGATTTCGCGGTCGGAGGTTTCGAAACTCGCGCCGGGGAAGTCGCAAGGATCGACGACAAGAAGTTTAGCGTTCTGTTGGATGTTACGAATTTCAAGCCCGAAGAGATTAAAGTGAAAGTTGTAGGAAACGAGTTATCCGTCAGCGCTAAACACGAGTCTGAAACAGAAGGTCACTTCACTTCTCGTCAATTCAACCGACACTTTGTTCTGCCCAAAGATGTTGATATGACCTCTGTGATGTCTCGTCTCACTGACGAAGGAAAGCTCCTCGTTGAAGCTGAAAGGAAAGCTTTACCGCCCCCACAGGAGAGGTTTATCAGCATTGAGAAAGACAAAAAGGCTTGAGCTGAGTATTGATGCAATGAAAACCAGAGAACATTTAATGCATTGTCTCAAAATAACTTCTGCTGTTAGTGGTTCTTTAATTAATTAAAGTGATACAACCTTGGTGAAGTTTAAGGCTTTTGTTTTATCGATTCGAATAGAGTCCTTGCCTTATCCTTTTTCCGTATCGTCATAAACCACGCAAAAATGACTGTGTTCAGGCGAGGCACCGTCTTTTTTTAACCGAGTTTCGCGGATGATCTCACTGTATATACGACGATCTCAGTATATACAACAGAACAGGAAAGTCAGAATATCGCAAGCTTTCCATCAAAAAGTAACACGGAGTCACATATTTTTCTTGAAAAATTTTACTTGCTAAGAAAAAGATATTTACAGTTAACACTCCAAGACTTACATGTAATAATTTACACGAATCTTTCAACAAATATATCTGTCCTAGCCTCAGAGCAATCCTGTATCCAGAGTCCACGGGTTCCTATGTCAGCGGACGGTCATCGGATGGATTCAATGCAAATTGAAGAATGAATGTAAGCAGGGGCCCTCGGATACAAGTCTGGGGAGCGTTTCTAAACTTCCCAAAAACATTTTCAGCCCGAGAAGTTTAACAACAAAAAAGGATCTATTGATTGAATTTTGAGAAACATGTTAAAATTTCCATAATTTTAAGAAACAGTACGTTAGTTTCCAACTAAGAGGCATCATCAAGGAGGCGTGTAGAGCGGTTTGGGTGAGTAACTCTAGCGCCAGACTTGAAATCCAGAGGTCTTGGGTCCAAGTTCCTCTCATATAGCTAGCGGTTGTTCCACAGTAGTCTCGACTATGAGCGTAATGTAGCCAGCAGGTCTGCCTCCTGTCAGTGGGATTTTTAGCCACGTCGAATTTCATTTTCTTGTTTGCAAAGTTGGCATGCCCGACCCCGAAGGTAAACAAAGGTCGCTTCCTATTTTTACCAATCAAATAAAACCGGAGCTGATAAAAATGTATCTTGGGAAAAGGACTCCAAGATGACACTGATAAATAAGTTCTTCCATATTATAGTCTTGTGCGGGTAAATTCCTTCATATGGTATTTTTTTTTTCGCTCAACACCTTTTCAGAACGTTACGCTCCAAAGTCTAGTTCATTTTCCAAAGCTGTTACTTGTACACATATACTTTATCCATGTACCAACGACCAATCCTGTTTCCTAGAAACAAAAAAAGATAAAAGTTTAATTAAAAGACTGCCTTCAAAAATTAACCCCAACTGGAGTTTCCAGCGCCACTGTTGCAGGACTCTAGATAGTGTGGTCTCGAGCCTGCGAGAACATTCATTAAAATCAATTCAAATTTAGCGCGCGGAAATTGGGACAAGAGAGCAGAAAAAACCGGATGCAGGATTTTTTTCGCTCCCGTCCCAATATTCACGCGGTCAAAAAGCGAAAAAGACGCAAAAACCTACTGAAAAACTTGAAACACAGGCTAATTCAAATTGGAATTAACGCAAACTCATTTCTGGGTCAGCATGAAAAAACTAGGGATCATTTCGAGGTCAATTTGGAGATCAGTTTTGGGGCTGTGCAGTGCCTTAGAACCAATCCGATTACAGCATTTGTGGTAGAATGATAATGTTGGTAGTACTTGAAAATCCCCATTGCTGCAAATTTTAAAATACCTTAACTCCCACGACCAGCCCCCAGCTGACCTCGAAGCTCAGTTGGTTAGACCGAACTGATGATCTAATCCAGAGGTCAGCCCTCACTTTCACACAGCACACACACACACACACACACACACACACACACACACACACACACACACACAGCAAGCCCTCACTTTCACACTCAATAAAATAATTTCATTCCATGTCTATCGCATTACCTGCCGGAGTGCTACACGGCTCACACTCTTTGTAGTACTTGCTAATGGTTTATACAAACACAGAATGGATGGTAGAGTAGCTAAGCAGATTAGAAAACCAACAGATTTATACCAAACACACAAATGCAGCTAACATTCCTACATGCCACGCGGTGTCTTACTTGGTTTTATTAAATAATCACATTACAAATCAACGTATGGTCAGGTGTCCATTGGATCATCCTTTGACTCATCTTCACGAGCCCGCTTCACTCCACCTTGAAAGCAAACAAAAAACTAGTTCTACCATTTCTGAAATATTTGGAACACGTCTTGTATCATCGGTATCCGGTCAACTCGACTACGTGCAAACTCGCCTACGAACAAACTCGAACAACTTGTCAGCTCGCCTACGTAGGCGACTTCTCTTTCTGACAAAGGCGAGTTCACTCAAGTAATGTATGCCTTTTAAATAACTTTATGTTCTATCTAACTCGTTCTTTAATCCATAAACCTAAACAAGCGTGCCATGTTCTAAATTCGCCTACGTAGGCGAGTTAACCAGTAGGCGTAGGCGAGTTGGCATAGGCGAGTTTGCACGTAGGCGAGTTGACCGGTATTCGTACTTTCTTATGTCATCATGCGAGACAAGTTATTTTCATAACAAAAACTTTAAACTACGTTCTAAATTTTTTTTCGCTGAAAGTAAACAATCATCTCTTGTGAGCTCTTTGGTATTTTCTGCAATAAACGTCTTTCTATTATCAGGTTCTCTCTAACTGTAATTTGAATTAATAAAAAATTAAATATCTATAGCAAGGCTCAATCCCCATTATGTTCAGTATTGTTTACCTTGATTTAATCTCTGCCCTGATGTTCTGGCTTGATAGTTTGCTAAATATATTGGTTCATATTCCTATAAGTAACAGAAAAAACTAGAGTGAGGGCATCACCAATGCAACATAACTGTTTCTAGAATCATTTAAAGCTCATGGCTAGAGTTATTATCGTTCTTGTCCATTCCAGGTGATATCTGACTGCTCACCGAAATAATGTTAGCAACTTTTACAATTCAGTCACAATAGACGAAAATTTTAGCGGACAAAAAATCACCATCCGAAAATTATGGGATTCATAAAACGCGAGCACATTGTTTCCAAAATTTCTAGGGCAACTTGATGGTTTTCCGAAAAACCTCCAAACTTCTAGGGGATCGTTAGGCGAAAATTTTCGCAACTTTTAGGGGACCTTCCATCCGAACAGATATTTTACCGAAATATTCCGTTGGGTGCCCCTGTAGAATCCCCTCTGGGAGAATAAAACAGAAGACACCATTCAAAGTCCTGGTGAAAATTTATCGAAGACAGGAGTCGAAAAGTTGCTACACTTTTTACCCTAATCGAATGAAAATTCAACTTACCATAAGTTGTTGAACAAAACCCTCATTTGGGTTAATGCAAAATCTTCTTTGCTGTACATAAAGAAATGCTTCCCTAGGACACAAGAGTGATTCCATATAGTAAACGGGCAGGGCCTCATTACTCAAAAGTCCTGATAATCTACCACGCCTAGAATAAGTTTTGGTTTGTTTCATCTATTTGTTTTTTGTTGTTACAAATCTGTTTTTATGATTGGTACAACAATTTTCAACTTGCACAATGTTTACCCTAAAAGCATGAGAAGTGTTGAGCATTCCAAATCAAGAGAAATTAATTCAACACTTCTGTTGCAGAGGCTTCATTAAGATTTTAAACAAACAGGCAAGAGATTTGTGCACCCTGGCAAGAGAGTTACATTGTAACTTGGATGTGTTATTTTATGGAAAAAGTAAAGCAACCAGACATTTGTCCAGTACCAGCCGACCCTTAATGAAACCCTTGCTATTGAGGAACAAACACTGTGCACATGATTGTATAAAATATTTTTTAGGGTCCTGTACATCATCAGGGGCCACAAGAAGGCAATTCAAAAACTTATTTATAATTCATAAGCCCATTGACCTATCAAATAGTCGATAAAACATCACGTGCAGTGGTTTTAAAACCTGATAAAAACTCCTTCTTATTAGTATGCGGTGTTTAATGTCTTTCCCGTATGCTAATTTCGAACGTTCATATAAGTATCATAATTTGTTATGAACTCTCTTGACAAACGCTTTTCCAGGAATGTTTTTGAAGCCGTTCAAAAAACTCGCAGCACATGTTTTATTGGGTCTAAAACCACACAGCTGCGCCTCGTGGTTTTAAAGCCCGATAAAACACTGCTGTTTGTGTTTCAAACATTACATTATAATCATCCGGGTGAGCATAGTGGCCCATTAAAAGCTCCCTCACGGTAGTAATTTATCTGGTTTTCTCTTCATGAATTATTAATGAGTTGAAGTAGTGACAGATCCCACATTGGTACTAATGATGATCATCGGTGGAAGTGCTTACTGTATTTAGAAAATAAAACAAGCCAGACTAACTTACCGATATGTTAATCCATAAGTTTCCATGATAAAAGCGATCATTAAAGCTGCACTAAGAAAAGAATAATAATACATTTTGATATACTAATACTAGTAATAATGACACGGCATGGTGCATAAAGTAAATCAAATATTATTATGGAGCCATGTACAGCTGTAAGACTCATTGCAAAATTAAGAAACAGTAAGAAAAAGTCAATAAATCGGCGATTTTCACGATGTTATTTTACTACAGCTACCAGAATCTCTGTTTTTCCGAAATCTTATTTAAATTTTGTTATCCCAATGAGGTTTAGATTAAACAACATCCCTAATTTGCAACAGAAAACAACAAACTGAAGAATTCTGCCATTTGAAGTAAATGACGCCATCATGAAAATGGCCTATTCAATGTTTAGCAAGATCATCACCAACCTTCTTGAAATTCCAGCAGTTCCATGTAAAAGTACCTTTCCTAACAAAATGGAAAAGAATTAACAACTGAAGGTAAAAAAAACTTTTCACTTCAGTGGAATAAAATTCAAAGAACTGCTGATTAAAACCAAAAGGTGTAGTTCCAGAAAATATTCATGCCTCCCCTGTGGAGGGGATATTCCCTTAGACCCCACCCCCCTGGAAATTCCAATTTAGCTTCATACTTTCCTTTGAATGTTCTGGCCTTTGAGGAGTCCCCATCCCCCTGGAATCTCCATTCCCTTTTTCTTTTTTTTTTTTTTTGGAGGAAGGGGGGGGGGGGGGGGGTGGACGGGAAATATGGATATTGTCTGGAAGTACACAATATCTTATTAGGTAACTTTAGTTTCTAACTTACCTCCACTGGTTAAGCAGCTGTCAACAAAGGCTTTTACCTACAGAAAATAATTTACACATGTGCTATCAAAAATAAAAAAGAAATTTAAAGCTACTGACAACACATTTTTCTTTTCATTACACCAGAGAGACTTAGACTCATCTTGAGCGACCATGCAGATGCTAGATGTATATGAACATACACTGAGATTACATTTCCAAACCTCCCTCAAGGCAATTATTTCCCTTTTTCCTTCATGCATTATTATGGCGAGGTGATGGGCCTAGTGGTTAGGGGCGCCGCTCCAAGGCCACGCTTTTTAAATAGCCAACCGATTTGCCTCCCACCAGTTGGGATTTTTAACAAATGTTATTTTCAGTTTGCATATTTATTTCTCTGGTTTATAGTGTCCCCAATTAGTGCTACAGTGCTAAATACTTAGGCACTTAAAGTCATTTATTTACTTATTTATTATTAATAAGTTTGATAACATAACATCAGTGTCCCCTCATACCTTAGGAAAATGTGTGATAATATTCTCTGTGGGTGAATCTGCTACATTTAATACCAAATACCTGAGGAAGGAAAGACAGTAAAAATGTTGTATTAGGCAATCTAAAACTAAACTTATATATTTACTAGTTCGGATGCTCCACTTCTGAGCTATAGGAGACTTGTGGGAGCTAAGGCCATTCCATTAAAACTACGTTCATGTGACAAGTAGCCTGCATACTGGGGTCTTGACAATCTGCGAGCCAGCAAGCTAGCGAGCCATGCGAGGCAGACGTGCAAGGCACTCAGGTTAGCCTAAAAAACACTCCGGTTAGCCTAAAAAGCACTCCGGTTAGCCTAAATAGCACTCAGGTTAGCTTAAATAGCTCCCCGGTTAACTTAATGGTTAGCATTTATGTTGGAGTTGTTCATGCCTCGCAAGCCTCGCATGTTTGGCTCGCATGGCTTGCATGCCTTGCACGTTTGGCTTGCATGTTTGGCTCGCATGCCTCGCATGGCTCGCACGTTTGGCTCGCTGGCTCGCACTTTGGCCACACTCGCATACTGCTAGGATCTGAGTTCTCCTCACAGGAGTCGAACCTCCGACCTTCAAATGACTAGTTCGACTGGAACATTCAAGCATCTGCCTAGCTCCCACATGTATCCTGTAGTTTTATAGTGGTAGAGCATCTGAACTTAGTAATCACAAGGTCGTAGGTTCGACTCCTGCTGGGAGAACTCAGATTTTTCCAAGGACCTGTATGCTTGACTTGTGTTACTGACGGGAAAAAAATATAAATGAAACATCTATGACTATCATTCGTTTATTCACCAGGTTCAAAGCATGACATCACCTTTCTTTTAACTTTAATCTATAAATACAGTCACTAAACTTGAATGACTTTTTCTTTGCATTGCATGTAACAGCTGGCAGACTGATGTATTTTTTAATCACTGACACAGGCATGCTCAGAAAACGAAGAAACTACGAGTTCAGGCATTTCTGGATTGAAAGTATCAATAATTGATAGTTATTTATTGAAAATAACATTTCAGAAATAATCAGAAGTGGCCCAAAACTACAAGATTGCAAACCCTCATGTTCCCTTCTGACAGAAATTACTCAAGACACACGATTGAAAAAGAAAAACTCACAATGATCATTCAAATACTTACTTAAATTGTTCAGGGAAATTGGCGCGCACAAAGTGGGCTTCACGTTCATGTCTTATACAAACAACATGAGATATTCCTACTTGCTTTAACACATTTAGCTGTAAAGCAAAATAAAGTACTTATATTTAGCATCCTTAATTGAGAAAGAAGACAATGATGCTTTCCACAACAGACACAAGGATATACTTTTAACAAAAAGATGTTCTGGCCTGAGACCACATTAAATTTTTTTATGATGCATTAATCCAGAATTCAGTACTAGCCGGACAAAAAAGTTAAAAAACAAAATTATTCAATAGCCTATTAATAGCACATTAATATTTTTAGTACACTGTCCCTTCCATAAAATCATATCTCTAGTATATTTTTAATTTTCCTATTCTAATTGGATGAATTGAATACAAAAACATACAGATACAGTATCAAGATAAATTGAGTCAAATTGTTCACAGTTTGTTACAGCGGTTACCAACAACACGCGACCTACGGCCTTCAAAGGAGTCAGATAAATTTGCGTTTTGGTGGACGTCAATCAAAGAAAAGCCGTTGAAATTATTTTGAATTTTCACAAGATTCCAAGGTAACCCTGCAAGAAACTAAGAATTTTACCTCGCTAAGAGAAGGTAAACTTTATTTAAATTCATTCTCCAGGCAGATCAAGCGCAAATAAAAGGTATTTTTGAATTAAAAATTTCGATTTTCACTGCACGTGATAATTTGCTCACTTGCACGCATCGCTGAATTGAATTGTCGGGCGTAGCGATTTCAAATGTTTCATAAAATAATACGGCTTCGTCCAAACAATGTGCATTTTTTAGATAACCTGTCTTGGAATTTAACTTTCATAAAGTTTACCATCCGTCAGCGGATAAAACTGTCAATTTCTTCGTTCTGTTGCCTTGAAATGTTCTCAGAACTTGAAACAATTTCAACGGCTTTTCTTTGATTGACGTCCACCAAAACGCAACTTTATCGGAGTCTTTTGAAGGCGATAGGTCGCGTGTTATTGGTAATCGCTGTAATTCACACTGCAGTGGTGCTGTCAGATTTGCAAGAAAGGAATTGACACTAATTTGTATATTTTAATTTAATATTAAGGAATTTCTCTTACTTCACTGTTTGTCGCTGCTGAGTATGGTCCAAGATAAACACCAGGCACAATTTCCTTACCAGAAAATGACAGCATCAGTAGAAAGTAAATAAATGAATAACTCAAAAGTTACAAACACCCTGCTGCAGGTGGTTGATTCCTTTATTTTCTGTTCAATGGGTTTACTTGAAAATAAAATTTGTGAAAACAATGCATCTTTGGTCATCAGTTGCATTTTTTGGGGTTATGTGATATTTTTTTAGGAAATAGTGACAACTTAACAATGTTCTGACTTGCCTGTACAGTTAAGGGAAGTGGACTTTCTAATCAGTTTCTGTAGGCCCCGATGGAGTACAACATGAGAGATTCAGACAAGCTCTGGTGCACTTAAGGCAGGAGAGAGAAGGTGCCTATATACACACATGTAGAAATTGGCTGTTTGCTACATAGCAGCAATGTTTTCGAGTATGTAAAAATTTATGACGAGAACCAACAACAAACCTCAGCCCACATACGACGCCCAGTCCGGGAATCAAACCCGGGCCACATTGGCGGGAGGCAAGTGCTCTCACCACTGTGCCATCCTAACTATGCACAAAAACATCAGATATATCAGAGCCACTTTAAACCGACTTGGAGAATGCAGTTTCTTACATTTGTAAGGCAAGGTGCAGCAGTAGTCTTGTGTATGATAACTTCACACTTCGGATTCACAGAACAGATGAACTTTTTTGCAGTCTACCATGACACAAACTCCTACTAATTTCACTGAATAATACCAGACTATTTAAACTCAATGAAAAAGCAAAATGTACCTGCATTTCCCTCCTCTTGGAGTATGTCCAGTCCTGTATAACAAAATTCCATGCGTTTGTTAATGATCATGAAAGGTTTCCAAAACCTACATGGAATTTACAGGCTGGTGCCCTTTAAAACTTAGTCTAAAGTTTATATAGCAGAAAGCACACTTTCAGCGTATGACCACTTGGGTCTGGATGGGAATCATGCTTTTTTGTTACAGGGTAATCCCTGGTCAAGTTTTCCTCATATCATTTTGGAAAACATTCAAATGACATGTAGTCCTTGCCAACACAGACAATAAAATTGGGTTTCCCAGTAAATTTCAGAGTGGACGGCTTGGATTTAGAAGAAGGTGGCTTCACAAAATTATGTGTGTTCATACAAGTCTATTAAGCTTGAACTTGCTGAAAATGTTTGAAGATTGGCCAATAATTTCTGAATTTCTGGACATTGTCGAAGATTCCCTTGGAACAATTTGCAAAGATTGAAGAAGAGCTCAATGTTTAGTTCTAGAAACATCAATGTCCTCTTGAATAGATTAGATTAGAGGGGGTGTTGACAATCTGCAAGCCAGCGAGGCATGCGAGGCAGACGTGCGAGGCATGCGAGGCAGACGTGCGAGGCACTCAGGTTAGCCTAAAAAACACTCCGTTTAGCCTAAAAAGCACTCCGGTTAGCCTAAAAGCACTCCAGTTTGCCTAAATGCTATTAGGTTAGCTAAAATAGCTCCCCGGTTACCTTAACAATTATTAGCATTTATGTTGGGGGGTTGTTCATGCCTTGCATGTTTTGGAGCAGGGTTGGCGCAGTGGTAGAGCACTCGCCTTCCACCAATGTGGCCCGGGTTCCATTCCCGGACTCGGCGTCATAAGTGGGCTGAGTTTGTTGGTTCTCTATTCTGCTCCGAGAGGTTTTTCTCATGGGTACTCCGGTTTTCCCCTCTCCTCAAAAACTAACATTTGATTTGATTTGATTTGTGTTGTGTTTAGTTGAGTTGATTTGAATTGCTTTGATTCAAAAGGGGATACCCTCGATAGGGATAACCTCTGGTATCTCCTGTTCATGGTATCGATGTTTACATTGATCAGATTGAATAAAGCCTTATTATTATTATTATTATTATTATTATTATTATTATTATTATTATTATTATTATTATTATTATTATTATTCATGCCTCACATGTTTTGTTCATGCCTCGCACATCTGCCTTGCATGCCTTGCTGACTCGCATATTGTATACACTCGATTAGAGGGGTGGGGGAGGGTCTCAGGGACCAGAAAATTTAAAGAAATGTATGAAGTGAAATTGGAATTTCCAGAGAGGAGAGGAGAAGGGGTAAGGCGAGTGTTAGAAAAAATATTTTTCTAAGGGAAGGGGGAATGGATTTATTTTCTGGACTGGCAATTGGATACAGTTAAAATGTTTGGTTAGGGAAATAGTAGTCTAGATTTGTGAGTCACGGATGAGAAATTGGGCTGTAGGCATTAGATTGATTTTTTAATCAGCAAACATGACACTCCACTTGATATGTGAGAGTTGGCAGGCCATAATTACAACCCGTAGGTATGTGGGTAGCTGACATGACAACAGATGGACAAAAGGAAGGATGGATTGATTGATCAAATCAGTGAAACGTTTATTTCTTTTTATGTCATGAGTTTTTATAATTTTAGATAGGTAGTGCCATGTAAAGATATGGAAATACCTTAATAAATTGTTGTTGTTTTTGTTGTTGTTGATTAATCTTAACTTACTTATAAGTGAAATTTTTTTTCATTAAGGTCTGTACTGTTAAATCCTTAATGTCGATTGCAGCCTAATTTGGTTAGGGAATCCCAGTATTAAGGGTTGGTTGAGTGTGAGAAGTCAATAATTCATCAATATACACAAAAACATATTGTTACAAGTGTATATAAAGAGCGATTGTAAGCATCGCTTGTAATAATATGGCATGCCAAGTGTTTAGAAGTACATAATTTAGACGTCACTTACCACTAACTCGTCTTTGTTTGGTATTTCTGGGAACTCGAGCGTGGGAATACATTCAGGGCTCGCTGTAGATTGCATTTAGAAGAATCTAAGACCTATATTTTACATAAAACTGGCTAGCAGATGAAGGATTCTCCGTTTGAAAGAAAATAAAATTTACTACCAAAACACAGTGAATGCCTGTCTGACCCAGACTCCTCACGTCCAGCCTCGTCTCCAAGTCGAAGCAAAACAAAATGGGGGAGGTAGAGAAGACGTGGACAGATGCACAGCTGCAGAGCGACGAAGTCTCAAAGAAAGACATCATCAAGTTTTTGCATGAGCATGCATCATTTGAGGTATTCATAAGTATTTCCTGAGTTTTCCAATGAGTTTCTAATTTGCGATATAGGTTTTTTTTACCATTGTTTTCGAGACAACGTGGTTTGTTTCTCTTGTTGTTCTCAACAATGGACCAATCCTTATGAATCGCGCTAAAAAACCTGCGAAGCCTTAATTTTCCAGCGACTTAAATCCCATGTTAATGACATCTATACCCTTTGTGAACATCACGTATTCAATTTTGTCACATTTTTAATTGATTTTAACACGTTTTTGCGCGAGGCAGGGTTTGCAGTTTTCGCGCGTCTCGTCGAACATGACACGACCCCCACCCCACCCACCTTTTATTATGTTGAACGTTTAAGTGAAAATTCAAGTATTTCTCAGGTAGTAAAAGGAGAAGAAAGATGCAAATGATGTATTATGCAATTAGGGACTCAGGCATACTCAGAAAAAAGAAATCCGAAGTCGAACCTATGACCTTCCGATCTCTAAGTTCGGATGCTCTACTACTAAGCTGGACTCACGAGTCAGTCGTGGGAGCAAAGGCCATCAAACTAGGTTGATGTGACAAACATCCTGCATACTGCTAGGATTAGAATGCTGATGTGTGGCATATGCACAATGGAATAAAATAAATTTATATGATGGTATGAATAGAAAAAGATCTTGTGACAAGTAGTAAGAATATTCTGTACCTGAGGCAAGGGGGTGAAGGGGTGAGGCGGGGGGGGGGGGGGGAAGGGTAGATGGGGGTAATCTTTTTGCAACCACTGGAGACATAGAATGTTAAAATGTCCACAGCTCTAGCTATTGTGATATCATTCTGAGCATACACCCTTTTTTTATATAAGAACATCTAATTTTGGGGCTGAGGCTGAATGTTCTTATCTTTTCTGGCAATTTGAGCCTGAAAAGTTGAAGTTCTTAAGATGTTCCTAAGTCACCTGAGATTAATAGTATTTTAATAAATCTATGCGGAAGTGACAAAGACACCTATCATTTGGGTTAATTGGACTGTATAGGCTGAAGTTTTACCCGCATTGTTTTATCCGTATTTATGCTGTTCGTTTTAGAAACATTTGGTCAAAATAAAAATGTTCTGAGCTGACTCTCAGCCTCAACGTTCTTCTAAAAAAGGTTCTTATATATAAAAAAAAAAAGAGTGTAATTAACATAGATATTTGTGGCACTATGCTTTCCAAAACTCTCAAAGGTTGATAAATCAATCAATCATGCTAATATTGGGATATAGATGATGCTTATTATTATTACAACTAGCCTTCTGAAAGTATGATTCTGTCTCCCATCTCCTGTGGGATATCTACTGTTAACAGTCTTAATCAATTCACATGTAAATTGTTGTATTTATTAGTTCCTCAAAGAACACAAGTTGAATGGTAAGCTCAACAACATTGCAAAGACCAGTAAAAAGGACCATCTGATTGACAGCTATAAACAGCTGTTTGAAGTCAAGGTAAGTTATATTTTTCTTGTAAAATTTTTATCAGTCATAATTTTATATTTATATTTAGTGTGAATAAAGACATTAATGCTCCTTTTTCAAAGGTGAATAAATTATTATAATGCACAAGTGATCAACCCTTGGTATGTGAAACTAAGGGCTGAAACCACTGGGTGGGGCCTCCCTGGAATATATGGAAATTCCTAGGGGGAGTGGGGGTCTTAAAAGTCAAAATTGTAGAAGCAAATTATGAAGTTAAACTGGAATTTCCTGGGGGGAGGGGTGCAAAACAAAAAACCTTCTGTGGGGAATATGGATATTCTCTGGAACTGCACTTTGAGTACCTACCCAGAGAAAACTCTAAACTAATGAGAACCCTTGGCTTTCAGGCATTCCGCACAGAAAGTGAAGCAAGCCTTGAAGATGAGTTAAAAGAAGCAGCTGAGCAAGCAGCTGCCATGCGTATTACTGAAAAGAAGAAAGAAAGGAAGAGTTCAGAATCAAAGGACTCCAAAAAAGAGGTTTGTCACATGATTTCTAGGTCAAGATTGGCTTTCTTAACAAAGGGGGAAGCCACCAATGATTGCTGACTACTCTAGACTAATATTTATTACTGAAAATCACATTTTGTTTGCCTTATGTTAATTTGGCATGCATGTATTATAATTTACTCCATTCAGGAGCCAAAGTTCACCAAGAAAATCTTGAAGCATGGCGACAAGACAACATTTGCATCCAAAGGGGACAGAGTGTCGTGTTTCTATACAGGAAAACTGGAGAATGGAGTTGTGTTTGACAGTAATGTAGCTGGTGCAGGTGTGTTTATTGTGTTTCATTCTATCTGCTTTAGTCACATTTTTCTGAGTCCAGTCTGCTATCAAAGTGACTGGGCCTATGATGCCAGTCTCAGCGTGCATTAGATTATCCACAATGATTATTAAACAGTAGTATTTAAATTTCCAGTACTAATATCATACAATAGTTTACCCGCCAACTTTTTCTGAGTCAAATGCGTGAGATTTTTGTCTCGTCATGACTGGGATTTTTGAAAACATCCGAGCCACCTCCGAAGATTGAACGTTGCCAAAAATGTCTGAAGATATTCCAGGCACTTAAGATTCGAATGGATTGTAGACATTTGAAAGTTTTTGCGATTGTTATAAAGAGCAAAGAAATAATACATAACAAATCTGAAATGAAGTGACGTTTTTTCAGAACAACTCGTCAGGATTTATGAGTTAGCCGTGAGAAATTCTCTTCGATGCGTGAGATAGGTGTCTCTAGTCCATAGGCATGAGACTCACCCATAATGCATGAGAGTTGGCAGGTATAATGTAGCTAGAACTGTATCAGTAATTCTTGAATCTGATTGGCTATAATTAGCCATGATCTCATTTTACGTGGCTTGCCTTTGAGTAAAGTAATAATTGGACAACACACAAGCATCACTAACTGCTTTTAAAAACTGTTTTAAAATTTATATGTCTTGAACACTTACTAAACTAATAATAATTTCTATTAGTTTGTAGATTTCTTAAAGTGCCACTACGATCAAAATGTTGCATCCCTTTTTTTCTTCTGCTTTCTAAAGTAGAAGTGATAAATACTTACCACGCCAAATTTTACATCGAAATTCCAACGGGAAGACCAGTCATTTTAAACGCGAAGTTCAGCTTCGCTGTGCCGCCATTACTCAAACGACAAATGGCCGTGAACTACATAGAGAGCTGGATCTAGTTGCACCGACAGCAATATGACGTCATACGCGCACAACAACATGGCCTGCTTTCGAATGTTCGATCTCGCTGAAAGAAGCCACTTCTTTTTATTTTAGTGGCTCAAGGGCCATCTTCACAACGCACACGTATTGTGGGCACCCGAAAGAAACCTAATGGTGGTTGTTTGAACATTTATGGTACTGAAATACGTCAAAAGGGGGTTATTTCTTCAGACAAATCGTCTTTTTGTACATCGCACCGAGGTACTAAAGACATATCCTTTCGACGACTTCGACAGCTGCTTTGAGGGAAACTCAAACGCAAGGACTGCCATACAATGCTACTGCCTCGATGCTTACTTTTCCAGGGTAAAGCGAGGGACTAAGTGAAACGATTAGGCCAAGATAACGGATCAGAAATGAACTGTTTTCGTGAATGCGTGCAATGAAAGCAAGTGGCGCAGAATGGTGGTGTGTATGTTTTGTTTATAGCTCGGTATTCTATAGCTCATTGTAATGCTTTGTTTGTCTAGTGTTCATTGCGTCTACTTCCTATAAGTGTCATGCTTTGGTAAAATAAAATTGCATAGATACTCCATTTTATTCAAAATTATAATAACAATAATTGCTTGTGGTATAATATTGACAATCAACTGCCTCGAGTTTTTCGAATGGTCTCCTCGTACAAAGCACCCAACACATTTCTGAAAGACTTGTATGCCGACTCTAGAATACACAGCAAGGCGAGATGTTCGATCTGTATTAAATGAGCAATTGTAATTAAACTGATTGTGACATTGACATGAAAAATTCATCTCTATATATTGAAACAATCACATGATATGTGAAAGTACAGGTCAGAAGAAATTTGCAGGCAACTTCCCAGCTGATGTGGACCTGCTGACACTCCAACTTGCAAAATTCTCTGATGTAACCATCACTGATTACTGTGAGTCAAGAAGGTATTGTGGCAATCCTATTTGGTCTGTGTTATTTACTAATATTATAATACTATTATTGAGTAATTTTTTTAAACATCACTTGTAAATAATGCTTTGACTGCACCTTTGTGCAGACTTGCAGTGAATATTATGCATGAAAGTTATCTTCTGGGACAAGTCAAGATAATGTTCACAATTTAAACCATATTAATTTGTACTAAAGAGAACAAATGAACCAAACTGACAAAATTATGAGACAGTATTTTGTCCAATACCCTATTCTAAAGAGTGTGGAAAACTACCAGTGCTTGGTAAATTTCATCTTTGTGTTTGAATTATTAATTTTGTATTTTTGCCTTCTTTTGTTTTCTTGGCAAAGTCTGTTATATGAACAGCCAATTTTATAGCATTTTTTGTACAACATAATAAATTTCTAACAAAAGTATTGCACTGTTTTGGTATATACCAGAGACAGTGCAAAGGCGTCAACAAGGTCACCTAATTAAGCACACCATGGTAAAAAGGACTACCCATGGTAAATAATGCCATAGTAAATCTCACTTAGCTATTAGTTTAGATCTGTCAACGACACTTCCTGAACCTTAAAATATTGGGATCTGTATTATTAGGGTTGGTTTAGGGAAGCATGAAGGCATTTTCACAGTTACAGAAGATACCTTGTCCAGAAGAATGAGCCAGGATCTTACACTAAGGTTTACATAATGTTCAATTTGAACATAATGTGCAAATTTATAAATGGAAGGGAGAGGAGGAGAACTACCAGCAAATTTTTGCAATATTTAGCATTGATATCATATCAATATGACAAGTAGGTACTGGTAATGCATGCAGACTGTGTGTGTGTGTGGTTTTTTTTAAAAGTTGCTGTCATACCCATGTCATCAAGAACCACAATGCTGCAGACATGGTGAGAGTTGACAGCAAGACTGGCCTCTGACTTCAAGGGTAAACTTATCTTTATACAGGGAAGGTTTTTGGCCAGTGGGATCATGGCATGCATTCTTGTGCTCTGAGTATTCTCATTGTTGAATATGGTTATCAGAGAGGGCCACAGCAAAAGGCGTACCTTTAAATTTGATCCTAGAAACTGCCAACATAGCTGATAGGAGAGTCTTCAAAAAAATCGCCTGGATATAGGTCAAGCACATTAATATAAACAGTGAAGGGATTATGGAAATTGTTTACTGATGGCCAATTATTTTGTTGGCTTGTTCATAGTGAGGGAGATTTGAGTGTTATGTCATAACAGCAACAACAAAAACAAAACAAAAAAGCCCCCCCCCCAAAAAAAAAAAAATAAAATAAAATAAATAATAATAATAAATAATAATAAAATGAAAAAAAGTAAAATATGTGGTATTATTGGCATAAAAAATGGCTTTGATATTTAAAGCTGGCCCTGTTCTTGGTTCTGGTTATTTTCTGAAGGCCAAAGTAAAAA
The DNA here is from genome assembly GCF_977016875.1 of Pavona decussata. NCBI lineage: Eukaryota > Metazoa > Cnidaria > Anthozoa > Scleractinia > Agariciidae > Pavona > Pavona decussata. The sequence continues at coordinate 214,733 of NW_028145484.1, forward strand.
CCCACAGATATCAACATCCAACATAAGAAAGCCAGGGCTATTTGACAGAAGGAAAAAGCTAAAGAGAATAGAAAAACAACAAACACATAGTATATTAAAGTAAAAAGCATGAAAATGTTTGTGGGGTCATGTAAGATAAAAATTACAAGATAGAAAAAAAATTAAAATGAAGTTGATGTCGCTGAACAAAAACAAAAAAAAATGAGGTGTGGTTTGTGTGAAAATTTAGGTTAAAGTATTTTGGCTCTGAATTGAAAACACCAAAGAAAAAAGACATTAAATCTCATTTCTGGTTGAATCTCCAAGAATAATTAAGGTATATCTGTGGAAAGGATGGTCATTCTTTCATAACTTTAATATTTCAATTTTATGTCTGTGAACATTGTGTGATTTTGTGAGAAAATACACAATACTGTTACAGCACAGTGTTATGCTGGCTCTTCACACTCAACATGTAAAATGATTACAATTATAGTGTCAGTTTTAAATGAGATCAAGAGGCTGGTTTGCTTGTTTCACTCAGATTCACACATCCTCATTGACCAAGGAACAAACATTATTGAAAGAACAAAAATGGGTGAGATATGATGCAAGCGTACTAAGGTTTCCTCCTTAGCTGTCCTCCTAAACTTTCTTATTAATCTTTAGTTTTCCAGCTGCATTTGAGGGCTTTACACAATTTATTGTTGAATGTTACTTGGACTGCGGCTTTAAAATATTAGGCCCCTCATGATTACTTCATTTACTGCTTGAAAGTTGTTGTAGAATGAGGAAGGGATCTAACCAGGTAATACCTGGTAGATTACAGCCCTGTAGTATTGTAATATTGCAAATATTCTGTAGGTTACAGCTATAGCTACCCACTTTTCAACTGAAGTTAATTATACATCATTTTAGTTTTGTCAAAGCTTTATTGAACTATAAAAAACGAGGTTAATAGTTCTTTTTTTCTTGACTCATTATGCAGCTTTGATTGATACTTGCGAACACCATACACGCCACCAACATAACATCAACAAGTGTATTGGTCTGGAGTTATCCAACCTATTCAATAATTTGTTGCTCAAGTGCTGCTGCGAATAGTGATTAGGTTCTGTTTACTAATCCCAAATAGAAAACATATCCAGAATATTAAATAGCTATATGTCTACCTCCAAAACAGTTGCTGAGTAAATGCCGGAGTGAATTCGTTTCTTCTTCGGCTTTACATGTAAATCCCAGGCTTGAATGAGCTGTTCGCGTGTCTTCGAAGCGTATTCTTTGCAGTCATACGACTCCAAATCCACCGCCAGGGAAATTATAATCCAAGATATTCGGTAAAATTGTTCTTTAGATCGCTTCTCACCAAACTGGATGGCGAATCTTACAAATAATCTTGCCTATTTACTTACTTTAGGACTTACAATTACTGAGGTTTACTGAGTTCTTGCAAGGAACGCACGATGTTCGATGCGCGTATGACGTCACACAAAGATCTCATACAAGCAACCGCTTTTTAGAATCACCACGGGCGTCACTTTGCCGTCGGAGTAATGGCGGACGGGGTTTCGACGGTTTTCGGCCATGTATTCCCAGGATCAGTAAGCTTGTATAAAGCTAATTAATAGCTATTTTTGCAATTACGAACTCATTAAATGGATTGGAACACGAAAAGGGCGAAAATGGAAGTAAAAATTTTCGTCGTAGTGGCACTTTAAATATTTGAAAATAATTTTTAGTCGAGGAAATTATCATCAATGATTGAAAGACAACCTCACTGACAGTTTCCCCTTCAGGTTAATTATATAGCATGATGCATGCAGATATGTATGGGGCAACTGCACTGAAATACCAGGTAGCATTCTTTTTATTCACCAAACGTTTTCGCACTAATTTGCAGGAAGGCCGAACCTAAACGATGCACCTGTCTCAGTGCTTGGGCATGAGCAGCTCATCCCTGCTGATAAAGGGTTTTCACATTCCATGTTGCAGTAGTAGATTTGCTGAGACTGAAGTTGCTGTCCCCCCAAGATGCGACAATTTCATAGGTCCCCCCCCCCCCCCCCCGAAGACTTTGGGATCGTTTAGGTAGACCGATGGAAATTGAGCTATTTAATAAGTGCATTTCTCAGCAGTCGTTTATATAGGAAATACTCTTTTAGTTGAAATTTATATAACAAGAGCTACACTACCCTGAGAAAATGCCGAAAAATGCAATTATTCGTCGGTGCGATGTCCATCCGTCTACCCAAACGATCCAACAATACCTTAGTAGTGCCAGTCTTCCCTGGGGGGGTTACTCCCATAAATTTTGGATAGGTGTGTGCCGCCCGGGTTCTTAAACCCTGACCCTATTTAAGGATGAGACATACGAAAATTGATACCCTATTTAAGGCCCAAACTCGAACAATGACATCCTATTAAAGGGAAAAACAAGAACTAAGAATTAAATGTCGTGAACGGCTTTATTTCGTTCCTGTAACATTGGAAGTTAAGCATCAAGCATAGAATACTAGAGTAAGCCTAGTTTAATAATATATGCCATCATAACCATGGAACATCTTCCAGAGAAGTTTGTTCACTGCTGTGACAGTGTTATGCATGCTAGCCTGCGGAGAAAGCGGAATTGCTTCTGCGCACGGAAGAGTTTTGGCGGGGAAACTGCTATTCCCGCGGCTTTGCCGTGAAAAGCGAGCGCCACAGGCGCAAGAAAATTAAGCGTCTCCTCCCCATTCTCCACTCAACGCACTTGAATTTTAGCTGATACAACTTAGGTACATGTACGTATACCCTATCTAAGGATCACACCGGGAGCACAATGCCAACACGTGTAAAAATGAAACCCTATTTAAGGATCGAGGCCGTCAAAAACCATACCCTATCGGGCGGCACATACCTATCTAGCCCATATATGGGAGTACCCCCCCCCCCCCCCCCCGGCCCCATGCAGTCTTCTTGCTGTTTCTGGAGTAGGGAATTGGAATGGTGGTGGTGTTAATGGAGCCTGTTACTTTTATTTTCTTCCACTACTATCATGCTTTAGCTGGAACTGGTAAGAAGAAAAACAAAGATGAAGGAAAGCCATTTATTTTCCAAGTGGGAAAAGGACTCGTCATTAGAGGGGTGAGTTTGTGTTGAGCTTCATTTTGGAGAGGGACACGTGAGGAGGGACCTGACAGAGAGCTGTGGTAAAATCAAAGTAAAATCACATTATTTTGAGTTGGCAGGAAACGGGAAACAAGAAAAATTACAAATGTGTAATGATTAACATTAATTTGTATTTGGTGCAAAAATAATTAATTGGACACATCAAATATTTGCCATTTCCATTCATAGTTTGTGGCATAATATTATTGTTGCAAACTGAAGCTATAGTTTCTTTGTTAATGGCCCTAGAAATTTCTTTACTCTTGATGCCAACTGTTCAGGTTACTTCCTATGATCAAGGGACAAACATTACAAAACAATTTTATTTGACCAAAATTTAAAGTTTAGTGTTCAATCTAAAAATATTATTTCGAGAAAAGAAAACTTCAAAACGTAAATTAATTAAGCTCTTTTCAGGAAAATGGAACATAATGAAAAGATAAAATCACAAAGGTGTTGTAATCTCCTCTGAATCCTCTCAAAACTTGCAGAGAAATCAGCCCCAATCATACCTAACTGGGGTTAAAAATTATCCTGCTTTGAATTTGTATTTGTTCATTGGATATTTCCATGACTGTATTTCGCCCGCAAGCACTTTAACAGCTTTGAGAATGTGACTGAATTTACCACAAATTCTGATGACCGTCTATTGTAGTTGATTTCATGGGGTGGATTTATTTGCCTGAGGCAATGAGGTGATATTATCCCCTCTAGGGGCATGTGTTGTTTTGTTTACAGAACTTTGCGAGCTAAAATATCACACTTGATTTCGGAGGAAATAGTTTTTACAGTATATTGCTTTTGAGCAAATTAATTAGGTACCAGTATGTAGGTTTATGAATTCTCAAAAATTTTGGCCAAAAGATTCCAGGGGTAATGACAAAATAGACAGTATCAGGGAATTTTGAGGTTCAAAATATTTTTAGCATGGCAATCACTTGTCGAGGAACACATCTGCCAGTGGATAACTTTTTGTCATAATTTCTAACTTTGAACTTGGACATCTCAATAACCAATCAAAATATGAATAATCCTGACACTATTTTGTTTATTGATGTCTTTTGAATAACATATAGCTGACCTCAATCGTATTTCATACTGTAAAAATTTCGCTAAATTTGCTAATTCATGTCAGAAACTGTGAGTGTTTTTATTTAGCTGTTCATTTATATATAGTTTGGCAAAGTTTTCTCAAAAGTGACGCACAAATGAATTTTTTCTTGAAGGGCACCTGTGAAAGTAGGAAGTGTCCTTAATAAACTAACTTTAATACAACTGAAAGCTTTTAAATGGTGAATGTTTTTGTGTTTAGTGGGATGAAGGTCTGATGGCAATGTCAAAGGGTGAGAAGGCAGAGCTGACCATTGAACCTGAGTGGGGCTATGGCAAGAAAGGAAACATTGAGGCAGGGTATCCTTTGATCAAGAAAACTATAAATAATAATAATACATGGTAATTGAAGGGCTTGAGGCATAACTGGTCTATAATTAACAATTACTCCATGAGTGCGTGTTTGATATGAGATGATAGATAGCAAACGAGGCCAAATCGTCAAGTTGGCCTTAATCATCCCCTATCTAACAGTCTTGAGTGGAATAATTGTTTTATTAAAAACATCCAAGAAATATTGCTAGATCTTGCTGATTTCGCTTTGCAAGAACAGTTTAATTGTCACAGACACTGGGACACCTCCAATGTTTTCTTTAATAAATAAGGCTCCATTGCTTTGCCTTTGATACCTCTACATTGAAAGTGATGCAGTAATTTATCAGGTGGAAGTTCTGTGATCAAGGTACACTGCTTTCAAAACAGGAACTCCAACATGACTTCATAACAATAACATTAAAGTGCACCTAACCCCCCGAATCTTTTTTCGCTTAAATAAATCTTTGCACCTGTTCATAACGCATTGAGCTTTTTTTCAACCAAATCTTGACTTTTTATAGGCTGTAGAAGTTATGAAATCTAGCCATCATCTGTCCCATGACCGAGCTAGTAAGGGGCATGGGTCCATTCCTTGCATGATGTCACAAACTGTTTTGCATGCATTTTCACAAAGACTTAATACAATGCAAATCAGTTTATGATGTCAAGTAAGGAATAGACCAATGCCCCTTACTAGCTCGGTCATGGGACAGATGATTGCTAGATTTCGTAACTTTTACAGCCTATAAAAAGTCAAGATTTGGTTGAAAAAGCCGCCAAATAGCGCAATATGTTTCGCACAGGTGCAAAGATTTATTTAAGAGAAAAAAAATTTGGGGGGCTAGGTGCACTTTAACGCTGTGGAATCAGAGGTCAGTATAGGTCCATTTAACTCTTGTTAAGCATTGTTTGTCATGTGTTAGCTTCAGGGGCTCGTAGCTTGTACATTTTCCTTAACGTAGATGTAACACAGTATACCTCCGCAGTCAAGGCTCATCTTTGAAGTAGAGCTTGTCGATGTCATATAATGCCCACCATGTAGTGACACCTCTTGGGTTAAAAAATGTAGAGAACTTGGAATTAAAGACCTCTAGCATTACATAGACTATATAAAGACCTTACCGGAATGTTACCTCGCATTTGTAAAATAGTTAGGTCTATTCTCTTTACCTAGGGATCAAGACAAAAGACACAGGAAAGACATTTTATGTAAACAACAAAGTGTCAAAGCTTATTAAAACTATTTTAATTTGCATGTGACTTACGTCATTCAAGCAGATGTTTAACAGTAAGTAATCTGTGAATCAGTAAAGTGTTAACCCTTAAACCCCTAATATCAAAGAACAAATTCTCCTATCTTGTTCCTATACTCTTCTTTTAAAAGTATTGGGAGAAGTTATTGAAATATCAAGAAAATTCACCTTAATTCTCATGACCTCAGGGATTGAATAAGCATTGATATTGCAAGGAGAAATTTGATGCTGATCAGTGTTAGGGCTTAAAGAGTTAAAGTAGGCTCTATTGCCAGCTTAACTGGTTGGGAAATGAGGGAGCCGTGGAAATCAGGTTTAGTGTTAAAGTAGCTCTGGCAAACTTTCATAGTTGTTAGCCAGTTTCAACAGCATGTCATTAGAAAGTAGGAATGAAGCATAAAGCCCCGTTCAGAACATAGCTGAACATAGTCTGAACAATCGCTGCCTCCAATCACTGCTTCCAAGGGTTTTAGTCGGGCACCATTCCTACGTATGGGCACGGGTCTGAACAGGACTTTGTCAGTTTCCAAACTTTTTCCTTGTGCCTCCCTGTGATACACTAAACAAATAGCAGGGTTAAATTGAAGAACAGGGGCGGGTTGTTTGAAGGCCGATTAACACTAATCTACCATTAAAAGTTAATCGAGGTTGTCATCTTGCTCTTTAAAAGTGGTTTCAAAGCCTAATTTCAAGTTAAAGGTAAAGAAGAGCTGAAGTCAAAACTGACAGCCAAAACTCTTTTGGAAGAATCTTTATTGATTAGTTATTAAACCCGAATCAAAGTTCACGTTAATCCAGGATAAGCTTAATTGCGCTTCGAACAACTGGGCCCAGTATTCTATTTCAGACCAAGTAAATGAAAAAGGCATACCATTTGGGTTTGCACTAACCCATTTAATGTGAAGTTTCTCTAAATCTTTGACCCAAAATTATTTTGATCCTTCCTGTGCCTATGTAAGACCATGGACTGATAAGGTTAGCTATTTTAAACTGTTAGCTAAACTAGTGTGTTAAAATGTTTTGTCAAACTTGACAAATTTTGAAAAGCAAATTAATACCTTCCGACAACAAGCCCTCACCACCCCCCTCACCTCCATGAGGGCCTCCAAATTGCCGAAGGGAGCTTACTGTCCTCACAGTCAATTTCTAGAATTAACCTTGGACAAGGGTGGCTAAATTGTAAGAGTTCAACATAATCCCTCCTGACGAAAAATGAAAGAAGGAAAGAAGAAACAAACGAAAAAAGGAAGGAAGGAAGAAGAGAAAGGAAAGACAATGAACTAGAGGAAGGAAAGGAAAGAAAGAAGGAGATGTTCTTTCCTTTTCTTCCATCCTCCTCTTCTTCCTTCCTTTTCTTTCTTTGTTCATTAGTTCTTTCTTTTCTTCTTTCCTTTCCATTTTTTTTGTCACTTAATTCGCTCCTGTGTTCGTTGTTAATTCTTTAATTCATTCTTTTTCTTTCTTTCTTCTTTTGTTCGTTCTCTGTCTTTCAATTTCTATGGCTTGGCTTTTTCTCATTAATTTTAATTTATGGCCAGGGTTAGTAAACTGTTACAATTTAGCCACCCTCATACAAGGTTAAATCTAGAAGCCCAGTAAGCTCCCCTCGGAGATTTAGAGGGCCTTTTTCACTAAGAGGGGGTGGTTAGGCCATTTGAGGTCTATCTGCTTTTTGTAGGTTTTTCAGACAAGTTGAAATAAAATTAACAAGGTTACGTATGGAGCTTTTAGCTCCTTTAATTCCCTAGGCTGCGCGAATCCTGCGTCGAGAAGGGAAACAAGACACGAAAAGAAGTATGTGCAAGTATGATGTTACGGGCAACGCGTGAACGGCATGCTCACTCGCAGCGAGAGCGCAAAAATCCTTGCAGGGTGGAGGTAGAGCTAAAATGAAACCCTTGGTAATTAAAAGAACATTTCGGTGTACTCGGCGATCTTGCCGCGACCATAACTATTCTTTCACTGACCGTAAGATTTCTGGAACATTCAGACTTGGTAAAGGCAAACCCCAACCTTGAAACTACATCCACGGCTTCTCGTGAAATCACCCTACCCCCCCCCCCCCCCTCCCCCCAAAGGATAACAGCGTATCGGGCAAGCCCAGACATATCCCTCGGGTAATCCCTTTGTCGTGGTCGTGCTGCCCAGGCGCTCAATTCTGGGAAACATGCATGGCGTATGTTTGAACCGACAAAGCCTGATTTGAACGAGTTATTTCGTTTCTTTTATGACAGAAACTGACGTGCAGGTGGATGGGGTAAGATCTTTATTTCTAAATTCTATCTAAATTATGTTATAAGCAACTAAGACAATAAAACTAGTGCGTTTAAGTTATTCAAACAGCTTTCTCGTCGACTATTTAAGCTTCAATTGAGGGCTTTCTTCAAAAGTGAAAGGTGGCTTGTTTTCTTTGTCTTTAAAACCAAAGACCTCACCGTCAAGAGTTTGAAGGGAAATATTTTATGAATAAGCTTATAATGCCGTGAAATCGTTAAATTACATTACTGTAGTTTTTTCTTTTATGTCAATGGGGGAGAAAAAAAGAGTTCGTATTGAGTCTTGCCGTTAAAATGTGAACGAGTTAGTTTGTATGGTTCATCTACGAGGCAGTTTTCGATTATTTCAATAGCTAATTGCTTGAACCTTTAAAAAGAAATTTAACTTTAACCAACTGGGCAAAGCTTTTGTACAGAGAATTGAAAGAAAGTAATGATAAAGATCTGGAAAATTTCACCGAATCTCATTTCCCAAGGGTGTCATTACGATTAGTCATCATGGTAAACATAAATCAGCGTTTATATTAACATTTTCCCACTCTTTTTTTAATTTATTTCTACTCATTAAAGCATCAAACACTAGCAGAGTACTTTTCCAGTTCAAAGGCAATTTTCAGTCAAATTTTCCACCATTTCATCTGTGATAAGACCAATTAACTTATTTGTGTTGTTTGAAGTGCATTACCATACATGTTATAACATGTCAAATCTTTTAAAAATTCACTTTTATTTTGCATGTTCCTTTACAATGATTCTCTCCATAAGAACTATGCAATGATTGGCAGAGAGAGGTCGTTTACATTTGGCGTCCTAATTGTTCCGCAGCCAGTCAGCTGATGCCACATGTAATTCCAGTGACTGTTTCCTTCAGTTTCATTTTTATAAGCATGTACGCAGCAAATACATAAGCGCCCACTCAAAGGATATTGTCCACATTGCATTCAATACTTAAATATATGTTGCATACATGCATTTCACATTTTTAGTTCTCCTGCATGTTCTCGTTTGCATTCGACATAATTACCGTTCCTTTAAAGTAACTTCCTTATTGGCGTATATGAACGGATATGTTCTTTATTTAATAGTTTGATAAATTTAATCCGCTTTTTTCTTTCACGTAAACAGTGTCGTTTTTTGGAGGTTGTTGTCACGTATCATTGCTCTAGGATTGTGTACGCATTTAATTTAATTTGCTTACTGTGTTTTTCATTATTTAAAAAGTGATCCGTTTGGTGAGGGCTCAATTCTGTTTACCACCGGCAATTTTTTTGGATAAGTCTTATTTGAATTAATGTTTAAGTCAACTTAACAGGGCTTAATATTTTAGGACGTTGAATCATGAGAACAAAAAGGTACCTCTGCCAAGAGAAACTGTCGGGTTTCTTAAATAAGTTCTCGTCCCCAATATGAACCCACGGCCAGAAAGCTGTTGTTCTGTGGTTGTAGTATTCTTCTTAAATATAATTTCCTCGGAGTCATAGCTGTTAATGAATTTAGTGTGCTCTAACAATATACTAATTCCATTGTTTTGTTGTAAATCTCACTGTCACTAATAATTTGTCATGATCGTAACTTCAATTTCCGTATGCCATGTATGTTTGTCATAAAATTGTATATTTGTTGTTCTCTTAAACTCTCTTTGAAATTGCATTTCTGTTTAAAATTTTGTAAGTCGTATTAAAATTCCCACTACGTCACTTTTAGGGGAGTTGTGTAAAATTCTTCTCGTGGGAAGGAAGGTGATGCAATACCCCTAAAAACAACTCCGAAGAATAGGGTCAGTTTTTTTATTTAATAACTTCGTAAGGTAACATTAATGCTATATTTATTGTACATGTGTGTTGTTGGATTTTGGATGGTAATGTCATTGTGAATTGTTTACATTAAGCGTACATAAACTATTTAATATCCATCTCATATCTCGAGACCGAATCTCAAGTACCAATTGAGATGGTAAACAGATTAACTTGTTATTGTCCCTTAGGCATGACCACATGGACAGTGTGGTTTGACCTTATTTCAAAAGCTGTTAATTCCATTGTAGTTTAAATATGCTTAGCCTAGAATTAGACATGTATTAATTGCATTTCCGTTGGCGAGCTGATTACATTTTCTAACAAAAACCCTCTTCTTTCTGCTATATAGTGCTGTTAATTTTTTTATCCATAAAGTGGCATCACTTTGTTCAAGGAGTAGAGCTATAGACATAGTTGATCTTTTTAGCATTGTTATGGACTATTAGACCAGTCCCGAGAAATCAGCTGAAAATCACCATGCTTGTTGATTACTCAGGGGTCAATTTTATGGATGATAACTCTCCACCCTTATCAATTACATGTTTGGACTTTGACTTTTATTTTTTGCATGTATATCTTTCTAAAGTTGTCATCATTTAGAAAGTGAAAATTAAAGTAAAATTTAAATTACACTCCACCAATCCAAGCATCTGGTCATCTTACAGAGAACTAATGATTCAGATGTTAATTAGCTTGGCATTAGTGGGGCATTTTTCTACATTATCCATCCTGGAGGCTGGGCAATCGTCTACCCAAGGCATTTGACTGCCTCGTGATTTTTGAGACTCAGGGCACTTTCCAATTATTAGAACTGGCCTGTCAGTTCAAAAACGGAATGTATCCATTTGAAGGATAAGTTTTATTCCTACAGCTAGTCCTTCAAATTTCTTCAAAATAGCGAAGACCATTTTGGTGTGATTATTTTTCAATATTTTGCAGCACCATCCCCTCAAAATTATGCATTTGATTAACAGACTGGCTGGTCTGGTCTGCCAGTTCTGTCAAAATGTAATGGAAAGCACTTTTAGTTTAGCCTGAATTCATTTTCATTCAAATGAAGGTGTCGAGCCAAGACACAAAGAAATCAACTATCTTTTTAGGTACCACGGGGCATTTGAATGGCTTGTTTGTTTCTCCCATGGGGTATTTGCAGGTTTGTTTTCAAAACATCTTAATGCCCGGGGGTTAACCCAGAGGGGGGTGGATGGCCACTTCTGGAAATGACTGATGCTTAATCACTACACCACCAAGCCTCCAGTTTTCAAGAATTTTGACAAGGCATCGAAATAATATTGTTTTTTGCTCAGGTTGGAAACGTTTCCTAACCACTGGCTTTCTACCTTTCTACATTGACACCAAAATAGCCTAGTGCTCTATTCTTTACAGGAGAACACAGCTTGCCGTCCCTGATCATCTCATAGATTCTATTAAACTAGACAGCTCACGGCACATACAGATTACTTGATTTTCAAATTACAATGTCAAGTATAACATTTGAAGGGCTAAGAGCATATCCAGCCTAAATGACTTTTCAGATTGCTTTTTGTTGTTTTTGCTCAGATTCGCGAGAGTTTTTGCATGTGGCTAGCTTGAGTTCCTTCAGGAAAAGGTTGTTCCAAAGTTTTATCCGTTGCTTTGCGCTTGTTTGTAATAAAAACCTCTGATTATGGGCAAGATTTCTGTTTTTATTACAAAACTAAGCAAAAAGCAGCGGATAAAACATTGGAGCAATGTTGCCTGAAGGAATTCAAGGCCACATGCAAAAACTCTGGTGTATCTGAGCTAAAACAAAATGTGATCTGAAAAGTCATTTAGGTCAGTTAATATGCTTTTAGCCCTGCATTTATTAGAAACATATGAGTCGTCAAATTTAGTCTTTTGTAAGATCTGATTGCTGTTAAAAACAGTTGTTTTCTTCCATCTTTTGTCTAATTAATAGGTATCTTTAGTTTTCTAAATAATAATTATTATATCATATTATTCATGTAGATTGGAAAGCTGTTCTATCTATATTTATTATCCAAAGGTGCAATAAATATTCTTTGCAGCCTTTGTTATTTTCCACATGTTTAAAATATTGTCTATTAATAGTTACTTTTTAAATGTCACAATGTGTCAAATTATCACATCTTTAGGGTGAATCTTCAGTAATACACAGAGTATCCGAATTAATGCAGAAACAGAACAAAACGTTTGCCAATTATTTTTTCTCTTGTTTCTTTTAGTTGAAAAAGATACCAGTAATTAATTAAATTTGATGCTATCATTGTGTCATGTTTTAACTTCAAGACTAAGTTTTGGATATTTTCCTCTGTTTCCTCTACCTTATTGCGGTACAAATATAAAGAAATTGTCTGTTTTTCTGGGAACACAAATTTTATAACTCCCCAGTGAAATCGTCAACTCTACTCCAATTTGCTCTTTAAAGAAAGCCCTTGAAAAACAACTGATTTTCTAGCTTATCACTTTTATTTAATATTTAACATCCTTACACCATGTACATTGTAACTAACTTAAATTCTGACCGAGCCTTGGAAACAAGGTTAAAAAAACATAAACGGGCAGTTCGGGTTGGAGATAATAACTCCAAAATTGCGCAACACGGGAACCAGTTTGTCCATAATAAAGACTTCGACCATGCGACAATTGTAGACAAGGCTCGTAATTTTCAGGAGAGACTTTTTCTCGAGGCTTGGTATTAGCAAAGTGACAACCACGCGGGAAACTAACATATTGCTATCCCGGATGTCTACAAAACCCTCACGTAAACACGCGCGGCTGCTGTTCGTTGCATTTTGCTGGCGTAGCACGCGCAGAACTGTGAACCGTTACAAAGCCGTGATTCAGTTGGCTTTTAAAAATAACCGATGAAGGCCGAAGTTGTTCGGCCGAAATGTCTTTGATGCTTAATTAACGTTGTTTCTAACGTTAACAATAGTCAGTGCCAAACAAAAAATTTTTAGTTCTGATGTCTATCCATGACTGCAATTTTAGTATTTTTAACTTAAATTTTATTTGTCGTCAACTCATTGGGGAGACCAAATCACGCATAAGCTTTCTAGTTTCTTTTCAGTCTCCTCGCCACTTTTTCTTTGTAACTTAATTTAAATTATTTTATTGTGTCTTGTTTCTTATTACTAATTTCTTTGTGTGGCAAAAATAATTTTAAAAAAATCAGCTGAACACTGATTTTGTCTTTGCCATCTTTGGTCAGAAATAATGCCTGGCATGATAAAGGAGATATTTATTATTGGCTAAATGGAGACAACATAATTATAAAGACCCAGAACTATAGTATAACTTTTTTTAACATTTCCTTGTTTCAAAAAATTTTACCCATATATGCTAATTTTCAATAGCTTTCTTATAACTTGAAAATGACCTCAGAGGGGTCGAACCGTCATTCCTTTTTATCGCTAGTTCTTATCTTTAAATGGTTATCGAAGAAACTTCTTATAAGAATTCTTAATTTTTTGGGGGAAAAAAGTTGAAAACAAACTGTACCCAAATGTTGCTTTCAGACATTCAAGGATTTCATCCACAGACTTACCATCATGATGTAGTAAGTTTTATACATAATGTACATACGATAATTACATGACTCAATTTTAAATTTCAAGAGTGTATTATTTGTACGACATGTAAGTACTTCATTTAAACCCTTCCTTTTCTTTCTCAATCTCATAAAAATCGTAGGAATCAAGATAACAACTCTAACTAAATATTTACTGTTCATTATTTTCATGATTACTGTGTTACATTGAATACCTCAAACAACTTTTAACTCTAGTTGTGGGATTTGTGTGGAGTCTGAGATACCACAGCAAAAATTTTGAATATTTAATTTGAAGCTCTTCTGTTGTGAAGCATTGTAAGTAGGAATTTTGTGTTGTATAATTATTCCATTCCTGGATTCTTACATTTTTTTACAGTGTTTGAAAACTTTTATTGTGTAATTTTAAAACCTACATGTAAATTTAAAAAACAAAATTATTATCTTTTTAAATGTGTGTGTACATTTAAGTAGTACATTCCAGTAATGAGTTATTGAATGATAGCATTTTTCTGTTTGTTTTTCTTTAAATTTATTGTTTTTTCCTTTCTCCCAAATGAACAGTTTGACTAATTATTATTTGAAAGCTGTTTAGCAGTGTACATTCTTGTTTTCCTTTGTGTAATGTGCATCTTGTACAGTGTACTACAACTTTGCTAATTTTATTTCACCACACACATCACAGCAAAACACAAACAGAAAAAATATGTATATTGGAAAGGAAGTGGCGAGGAAGTCTTAGCAGAAACAACAGGGCTTGTAGAATAAGGCTTCCCCAATTTTTGGAGTGCTGTTGCATAAAAGGTTTAGATGCCGTGAGATGGGTGATACAATTACAGTTGAAACAACCGGAAAACAAACAGATGAAGAACGATCAATAGACCTTTGACAAAATGACATATAGGGTTAAAAATAGTGAACATAGATTTTGTAGTTGCTATATAAATATATTTTTAAAGGCTAAATTTAAATTGTACAATATGCTTCTTACCTTTCAAATTCCTTACTAGGTGAAATCCTGAGTAAAAGCTTTTGGGGCTGGTTGTTCAAAAGCTGATTAACGTTCATCCGCGATTTAAAGTAAACCAAGGTTTTCACTTTGCTTGTTAAAAATGTTTTTAAAAGCTAATTTTAAGCAAATGGTAGAGAAAAGTCTAAGTCAAAACTAAGCGACAACAATCGTTTTGGAGAATCTTTATAATTTGCTTACTAATCAGACACAAATCAAAGTTCACATTAACCCAGGGTTAGCTAAATCCAGCTTTGAACAACTAGGCCCTGGATAGTACTGCCCCTTAGTGCTATTTAATTAACAATTATCCTGCTAAGTCGCATGGAATATCGTCATGATACTTTTAGCCCACAAGGCCTATGGCCTTGTCCGCTAAAATCGCGATGTTCCGAGGTCGTCACTTGTTTAAAGCACTGTGCCATTTTTTCTCTCAAACACACAAAATTGGGCAGTGTTACAAATGTATATCAAAATGCAGTGGAACTTCTCCTTGTGGACACCTCTATAATACAGACACCTCTCTATTATGACCGCCGACCGGTTAGCTCATTTGATTGAGCATCGGACTACCGTGCGGGAGGTCGTGGGTTCAAACCCCGGCCGGACCAACACTCAGGGTCTTTAAATAACTGAGGAGAAAGTGCTGCCTTTGTAATGACATCTGCAAATGATTAGACTTTCTAGTCTTCTCGGATAAGGACGATAAACCGTAGGCCCCGTCTCACAACACTTCACTGTTCATAACCCTGTGGGACGTTAAAGAACCCAGACACTAATCGTAAAGAGTAGGGCATGGAGTTCCCGGTGTGCTGGTCTGGTCTTTGTGCTGTTTCATGATTTCATGGGTTGGGAGGGTAGGATGAGGTCACTAGTGGACATATGCTGATGTAAACTGCATTTGAATATATATAAATAGAAAATGCGGTATATAAATGCATTACCATTACCAAAATGCATTACCATTAGTTCACTTGGTCCCTGAGAGACCAAAATTCATGTAAAGCCTACTTCTCTAAAATGAACACCTCTATAATACGGACACTTATTCCTGTCCCCTTGGTGTTTGTAATAATAATAATAATAATAATCTTCATTGAGGAAATCAATTTCACTAATAAGTGATTTACAAAAGAGTCCTCGAATAAAGAGGTTCGACTGTCAGTAATAATTTGCTGCATGTATACGTGGTAGCATGATCAGAGTCTGTTCTTGTTCTAGGATGGGAACAATGGGCAACCAAAGGCTAAGCGGCTAAAATCAATAGAAGATGTAGGTATGACATCTAGTGACAGCGATGAACAAGACACTATTTACGGTGCACTTGTGGTACTTGGGTAAGTTAGTCAGTGATCAGCAAAGTCATCAAAGCATTGTCTTCTCTTTTAAAACTCAACATGATTTGAACGTGTTTTATATCCATTTGTGGTAATCTGTGCTTGTGTAATTTCTGGCCAGTTACAATGGTTCTCTTCCGGACGGAGAACTCAAGCGCCGTCACCGAAGCTCGTATATTTTGAGAAAGAAAGGATCTCCCTCAGGGGTGCAACCCTTCAAAGTTCACCTGGCTTCTTCCAACACTGGAATGCAGGTGTGTGCAGATTACATGTAATCGCACGTGTGTGATTTTGGACAACACTCAAAGGTAAAAACTTTTGAAAGCCTAGTGGTTCATCAGGTTGGATTTACCTCCAGTTTCCAAATCTGTATGAGTTAAGGCCCTAGTTCAAATAGTGGTTAATTTTATCCATGCAGGGGACAAGTCAATATCGTTTGTTATCCACTTTTTAAGGAAATGGAACCTAGAGTAATTGCTGCATTCTTTTGATGGCATGCTAATCCATCACAAGGTCATCATTGACCCTAGACATCCTTTGAAAATGGTAGGATTTGAGAAAATATCCTAGATTCGAATCCCCTCAATACGGGCTCATTGGGCTCATTGACGGAGGAGGGGAAGGGGGTCCAAAAAAGGAATTGTGAAAGCAATTGGAATTTCCAGAGGAATGGGAGGTTGAAACCAAAAAATCTTCCAAGGTGTAACCATTTTGGTCAGGACAGCTGGAAAAAAAATCAGGGTCGCTGAAATTGTTTTGAAGGCCACCAGTTTGGCTACTGAAGTGATGCAGTGCTAACCAATTTTTCAAAATGAATGAAAACATGTGCCCATATCTACCCAAAAATTATTTAGAATCAATTTCCATCTTAAATTTCTTGCATCAATGATATCAACACTTGAAGAATGCTTTTGACCGCTGTTACAGGGTAGCCAGCTTCATTGCAAAATTTTACATACAGACATTAATTTTATTCTATACTTAGAAAACTGAAGGTACTTGGAAAAAGATTTTTTTAAAATTTACTATACCAGTGAACAGTTTAAAAAAAAAACATGACAAATTGCTGGAAGGTAGTCTAACCTTGTGATGGGCATCCCATCTAAGGAGGGTGTAGCAATACTCAGACACTCCGGACAGTGTAGTTGCCTTAAACATGAAGGTGCACTTTATGCGAGACTAGGCTCCTCCCACTTTCCCCACTATCCCATTTGTATTTTTATTTTGCTCATGGAGATTTCAGCGACATTGTAAGGCACATAACTTTGTACTACTTCAAACAAAAAATGGCTTTTCTGAACTGAAACATTAACAATAAGTTTTAAATAAGAAGTTTCAGATTAAAAATGGTAATATCTTTTTAACAATGTCAACTTGTTACTGGTAAATATGGCAGTAAAGGAATTAATTGGAATTTTGTAGGTTTCCTGGCATTACTGTAAGCACGCACTGTAAATCAATTTTTTTTATTGCTCATTATGATAACTTGTTCGATGAGATTTCTCCTTTCATTTGTTTGTTTTTTTTTGTTTTTTTTTTTTTTTTTGCTCATCTAAATATTTTAGAAACAAAGGAATCGTCGTAGGTTGTCCACACCAAGTTCTACCATCCCATGTAGTTCAAGTCGATTGAATTTAATTTGTCTCCTAAATCGAATCTCTATTATCGTTGTCTTACAGTTCAGACAAAGTCAATTTAAATTAAAATCGTCCGAATTATTTTCGACATATGAACTAGGCCTAAGGCTCGAGAGCTTGCTCAAACCCTGCCTTTCCTCAGAAACCCTCATTTATTGTGTACCTTTGTGTTTAAGGACTGCGCATACGTCCTGCGCATCTCGAGATACTTGGGTTTCCTATGGGTGGTGCCTACTAATACAAGGATAATGCGCGGTTTAAAACTATACGGAGAAAGCAGAACTTAGGAAGTGCTTTTGGTACCTCAAAAGAAAATTAGGGGTAACTATGCATTTTTCAGATATAATTAAGCTTCAATTTATGAAAAAAATCCCATACATTGCTTTATATTTTGGCGCTTTTTGGAGATATTATTGCTTAATTATCTCTGAAAAGCGCATGGTTACCCCCAATTTTCTTTTTGGATTCCAAGAGGCCTTGCTAAGATCTGTTTTTCCCGCATAGTCATAAGCCGCACAAAAACACTTCAGTATTAGTAGGCACCGTCCTTAAACCGAAAAACTGGAAACTGGAGACATCAGCATGATGTAACCTTGTAGGTTTGTAGAAAGCGTTTACCTTTGAGGAGTCATCATGTTCTGGAACCACACGTCTATCAATTTTAAATTAATCCTGAGGGATGCCATGGGTTGCTCATTTCCATTTGGATGCTCTGATTGTTTTATTCATTTGGTGACTCAGCTAACGTAACAGCCATGAAAGAGTGAGAACAAGTATTTAATCATTTTAACCAGTGTGATATTTTAAATTAACTTACTACCAGGTTCGGTATATGCCTCATAGTAGTTCATTATTTTGTTACGTTGTTTCTTGTAATTTAAAAGGTAAATGTCCCATTATATTTTGTTCATGAGTTTTAATGGATGACATTAAGTAACAACAAGTATGTATTGTACATAATGATGTACCTGTAAATCATACCCTGCTAGCAGAGCTAAGTTTTATTTATTGGCAAGTCTTTAAGCATGTACAGGTACAAAGTTGTTCACGTCTCCAGTATTTCACGTAGTCAGCTTCTTTGAAATACTAGAGACGCAAATGACTTCAGCATGCTAAAAGACTTGCCACAAAGAAACCTCTGCTAGCAGGGTATGATTTACAGGTTTCTACAACATTACACATTGTATTCAACTTGTAAGTCAACCAAGTAATGTTAGTGAGAGGGCAAAACTTAAATTAAATACCATATTCTTGCCATATTCACATTGTTTCAGTTATAATACTAATGAATGGTTGATCAAACAGATTATTCATTCAGAAGCCCACAGTGTATCTTATACATTATCTCGCGGTAATGCAGTGGTTGTTGAATACACTAGGGACCCTACAACTGATATGTTTCAGGTATGAAACCCTTGTTGTGTAGCTTACATTTATATAAGCAACCCTATTATCACAACACGGGGAACCCATTATGCATGCGGTGTCGATTGGCTAGAAATTACCAGTTTGGTGTCTGAAAAAAGTGACATGATTTTTTAAAGAAATGTCAATTAATAACATTCCTAAATTAGCAGTCTCAATAGTACAAGATAATGGCAAAAGCAACAGGCTGACAGTAAAACAGAGAACATTTTTTAGTTTGTAACACATATTTTGGCATGTTCAAATCTCATTGTCATTTAAAATGAGTAAAGTAGACCTGCTCTTATATAACCGCCGACTGGTTGGCTCAGTTGGTAGAGCACCGGGCTCCCGTGCGGGAGGTCGTGGGTTCAAACCCCGGCCGGACCAACACTCAGGGTCTTTAAATTAATTGAAGAGAAAAGTGCTGCCTTTGTAATTGACATCTGCAAATGATTAGACTTTCTAGTCTTCTCGGATAAGGACAATAAATCGTAGGTCCCGTCTCACACCCTTGTCCATGATTCTTTGTGGGACATCAAAGAACCATCACACTGTTTGCAAGAGTAGGGACGTAGTTCCTGGTGTTGTAGTCTGGCCTTCTATCTTTCACACTCATGCATGAGTGAGATCTAATATGGACCGATAGCGGCTGCCAGAGGCGCCTTCACATGCTGACATCCTATCTCACCCCATAGAATTGTAAACTGCCATGAGACTTGGTGATATCTGTGGTATATAAGAAATTCATTCATTCATTCATTCATTCATCTCAGAGTGATTAGTTAATTACAGTCAATTCAAGTCGAGTGTGACCAGTATTTTCGAGAATGAAATAAATATTCAAATTTCTCTTTGTAATGTTTAACATATGAATGGAATGTTGAAAAGTTCTCTGGAAATCTTTCTGAAAAAGACACATTAACAGAAAAAAAAAATATTCAATATACTTGGGAAACAATTGTTATTCTTGAAATACTTAATGCTGTAATGTAGAGAAAAATTCATAGCTTTGTACCGTCAATAAACTAGGGTAATTTCTACGGGAACTCTAAAATCCCGTTGGGGATGTTCAAAACTGACATGTAAATTTCAAAACTCTGTTCAAATTTCAAAAATACCGGTCACGCCTGCCGTGAATTGACTCTAAAATTAAATATTTACTTGATAATAACAATATATAAATTGCTAACTAAGTAAAAAACTGATGATACATACAGAAAGAGGTGTTACACACACAATGTGTAGTTCCAGAAAATATCCATACCCCCACCACGGAGGGAATTTCACATAGGACCCCCCCCCCCCCCACCCCCCAGGATTTTCCATTTTCGAGGTATTGTTTTAACCCCCCACCCCTTCGGAAATTCCTCAAATACAGAATACACCCCCACCCCCCTCTGGAAAAGTTTTATTTCAAAAGAATGCCTCAAAAATCAGTTTGATGTGAACATTTCAGAAATATCAAGAACTGCCTACACGAGGAGAAAATATGCGTTATCGAAGAGCGCGCGCGCTGTTCAATTTCACCGGTTGAGTTTGCCAAAAAGCTCTTGATACTGAAATAATTGTTGTGTTTTATGTTTACCTGTGGTCATTGACATCAAACTTTACCATTAGCTTCGCTGAAGATTTTAAATCTAAATTGTTGGAATAAGTCCAGCAATGCAAAAATGTGTTTTCATTTAATTTGCATATGTCATGTTTACGTTCCTATGCAAATTTGTAGGAGATCAAAAGGATCATCGCATTAGTTCCACTCAATGGATATGTCTCATGGTAATCATTCAGTGTGGCCCACACACATAAGAACAACACATAACACAATAGAACGACACGATAGATGCTTTTATCATGTAAATAAGTGGCCCTGTATTCTGTAATTTAGCCATTTTAGTCAATAGTTTTCCTATTGAATCGGAATAGCTTGGACAAAATAAGCATTAGCAGGGCAAATTTTGTATGAGATCAACAACGCATTAAAAGAATGTCGCATTGGCTCTATTTTGTTGAATTTTGGCATAGAAATTAAGTTAATAGTTTTGGACTTGGAGTTGAATTACTTTGGACAAAATAAGTTTTAACATGGGTCACTTTTGACCAACCAGTTATAATTGACCCGGGGATGGACCTTTGCCCATAACTTTACACAGCATACAAAAATAACAAACAAATATTCCAATGTTTTATGTAAAATTGGGGCTTTCACTTTATAGCCATACAAAAGTTTTCCTTTTAAACATTGATACAAATTCAGTTGTTGCCAGTGAACAATATTTTTCTACGCATGTTAGTTTCACAAACAACAGTTTTATAATAACTGAGTCACGCAACGCAGACATAGATTTCTTGTCTCACTTGGACTACTTCGCTTACAAAGGCTTTTCGGAGAAGGGAAACATGTTTTTAATGTAACAAGGGTTTCTTTAAAACAGTTAAACAAAGTAACATCTTCGAGAAAGATCTACGAAGTTGCTAAGTTGGTAAGTTACAATTTTGAACAACTATGTCTGACATGAACGTGAAGTTGACCCTCTGGAAACTTATCCAACCATTCACCCCTCCTCCCCTCTGGAATTTCCTGGGCCATTGACCCCCCCACCCCTCTGGAATTTCCAATTCCCTCCGTGCTGGGGGTATGGATATTTTCTGGAACCACACAATGACACATTAACATGTTTAACTTGTTGATTAAGAATGGATTTTTCCCACTTAATGGCCATTGCTTCCTTCAGTTTTCAAGTTGCATGGATCATTGCCTTGTGTAGCGCACCCTGAAACGAACATGTCTTGTAATTTTTTGTGACCGCAATCATTGCGAGAAGTAGAATTTGGCTCTACTTCATGCAATAGAGACTACAACAAAAACGTTGCAAGGCACGTTCATGTCAAGGCATGTTACACTAGGCAATGATCTGTGTAACTTGTGTCCCAACAGCGCAACAAATTAGCAACCAGGCAAGTTGTAAGAAAAATTGCCTAGTGTAACATCACCTTTATTAGGGGTATAGAATGGTTAAATCTGAGATGCCAAGACCTTCATTTAAAATCCAAGAGCAAGACTTATCAATTTTTTTCAAATCCGAGCCCGAGACGTTGACTGCCAAAAGCATAATACGGCAATTTACGAGCAGAATTTGTCCACACCTACATGTTTCACAGAAGGTACAGAAGTGATTGCGATGTTGAGTCGTTTTTCAAGATTATTATTTGTTGTTTTAGGAGGTTAATTCAGACTTAACTTTGCTTGGTTTGCGAGACTCCGAGATTCAAATTTCAAAATGCGAGATTCGAAAACCCTTTTTTTTTACAAGCCCGAGTTCCGAGACTCCAGTTTGAGACGCCAAGATTTCAAGACTCGCCGAAAATTTGCCGAGACCCATTATTTTTCAAGGACCATTCTATACCCCTTTTATTGACAGCCCTGGCACTAGTTTTCACTTCTTACTATTCCAATAACTATTTGCACACTGTATTCATTATCTTAGTTGTTTTCTCCCAACAGATTGGTCGCTCAGTTGATTCAAAGATCGACTTTGTTGTCATGGATACCGTTCCTGGTAACAAACGTTTGGAAGTCAACCAGGACACGCAAAAAAGCACCATTTCCAGATATGCTTGTCGAATTGTGGTGGACAGGACACCACCTCACACAGCCAGAGTGTTTGCCGCCGGGTTTGACAAATCTAGTAATATCTTTTTGGGAGTAAGTAAACATCTTCAGTTAATTTTTTTGTCGGGGTATTCAATTTTTAGTATGATCTTGCAGGGCTGTCATAAAGTTTTCAGCCACATGTTGCATTAAGCTTCTCACCCGTAACAGTGTTGTTAATTTCTGAGTAAAATAACCCTTCGACCATCAAGATCAGCCGTAACATCAAGGTCCTTTCAAGGGTATTCAGCCGTAACAGGTGTTACGGGTTACGGCCCTTAATGACAGCTCTGTCTTGTGACACATTTCATTCCTGTCCAAGTCAAAGTGCAGTTCCAGAAAAAATCCATACCCACCCCATGGAAGGTCATTGGAAATTCCAAGGGGGGGGGGGGGGAGGGGGTCTTAAAAGCCAAAATTTTAGAACCAAAGTATGAAGCTAAACTGGAGTCTCCTGGGGGGATGTGATGTGTAAAACAAAAAAACCTCCCGTGGGGGGAGTATGGATATTTTCTGGAACTGCACAATCCTTGATTCATGTAATGTAGCTTTCACTTTTCAAGCAACTAAAACCTGAGAAGGAAATGATTGGCAAGGTTTCTTTTGAACTCATTCAGTGTTTTCTTGCATTGCTTGAATTCCCAGGGATGAGTCCTTGCAGTTTAAGCCTTCCCATCCAAAACTGAACGCTATAGACTACACTTCTTACAGTCCTGCAGCTTTAGAATATTGTTATGATTGTTATCATCGTCATCATAATCATCTTTTTCTTACATGTATTGTTTTTTCGGATTATGTTACCTATCAAAAATTATTTTGGAACAATGCAAGCTCTGTAGATGAGCATCTGTTTGATGCTTAACAGAATAAATGTTGCGATAAGTAAGTAAGTAAGCGACTTTATTTTACCAGGGTAACACGTGACAGTAACTACAATTACTGATTAACTTGTGGCCCAATAAAAAATAATGAGATAAGAAAACTAGTGATAGATTACTATTAATTTAATTGAAATATTTTTCAATTAAAAATTACTATTATTACATTATGAAACATTAATTTTGTTGATTTAAATGTTGTTACATCATAGCCAGTCTTATATTAACGTCTTATTAATGCTGACAGTTTCGATGACTGTCAGCCATCTTTATCAAAACTTGACAATCGACTGTTTATCTTCTACTAGCCTGATGAATTTCTTCAAGCATTAATTTTGTTGTTTTTCACCGGTTCTGTAAACTTAAATAAAGAATTGGGCTTTGCCAGTTTTGCAGCAGTCAAATTATACAATTTTTTTTAACAAAAGTGTATTGATTGATAGGAAAAAGCTCCAAAGTGGCAAAATGAAGAGAACATGATGGATGGTTTAACAACAAATGGCGTTCTCTTGATGAATCCCAGTGGTGGTCCATCATGTCAACCTACAATATGGCGCGAAATATCTGTTTGTGGGAACGTGTATGGTCTTCGCAAAACAAGGTCAATGACTGAGAAAGGGAAGACTGTAAGTTCTTTGTGCAACTCTTGGCCCTTTCCTTTCCAACAAAATTCAAGAAAAATCCCAAATTCTTTCTGTAAAAATAACACTAAAAATCAAATTAACCAACACCATTGAACAGCATTGATTTAAGTGTTAGCATAGCATTTGGCAGGGAGACCCGGTGGTAGCACATGAAAATGATATCTGTTTACTCAGGCTACTCACCTTGAAAAGTACTTAGCATTAAGCTTACTAAGTGTTAGCATAGGATTTAATTTGTAGACTATTAAAATACGTTCAAACTGGGATGCTTGACTCAAGTCAAAGAAAAGCAGGTTCTTTTCAAGGTCAGTAGCCTGAGAAAACGGATGTCATTTTGACGTGCTCCCTGAATTTGCTCCCTGCCAAATTGACGTCAGAGTAACGACTGCAGAAAGTCCGTACTGAATGGCATACAGTGTAATAGACCCTTCTCCAAAATGGCGGCAACAGATTTGAATAATTTAAAATTGAACTGAATGAAAAACTGATACCAGCACTTTAAAGAGCACTTGTACTTTCGTAACCTTGCAAAGTTTCAGCATATCAGGTGTAATATCAGCTTAGGAAATGTAAGATGAAATTTGACAAATTTACACACGTTTGTATGACTGTTGGTATACGTCATACCCCCAGTCCTACAAACGTCTGTAAATTTTTCATTTTTCAACTTACATTTTCTCAGCTGATATTACACCTGATATGCTGAAACTTTGCAGGGTTACTAAAGTAAAAGTGCTCTTTCTAGTGCTGGTATACGTTTTTAATTTTAACTTACTTGAATGTTCGGCCGCCATTATTTCTACCCATATATGGGAAGTAATTCCGATTAGTTGAAACAAATTTCCCTCTGTTAAAGCAGTCTCATTATGCGTGTTGCTCGTGAAAATTAAGTCATGCCATTACAATCGCTGCACAATTTGTCTTGCTCAGGTGGAAGGAGAGTCAAATATTTTACTTGATGGATCATTAATCGATCTTTGTGGGGCTGTCTTGCTGTGGCGTTCTGCTGAAGCCCTAAAAGAAATGGCGGTACGTCTGCTTATTATGTTAATATGTCGGGTTGAACCTCATGGTTGTACTTTCAAG
Source organism: Pavona decussata (assembly GCF_977016875.1). Taxonomy (NCBI): domain Eukaryota; kingdom Metazoa; phylum Cnidaria; class Anthozoa; order Scleractinia; family Agariciidae; genus Pavona; species Pavona decussata. The sequence goes on from NW_028145484.1 coordinate 239,809, forward strand.
GTGCATGTACATTGAACCTTTAAAGGCGAAACTGAAGACAAACATTGAACCCTGTTATCCTCGAGGGTCAATAGATCGTTTTGAAGACGCTGCAAAATGTTGAAGGCACTGTAACTCTGTTGGATCTTCTGCTTCATGCTACCTGTACAGGCGCTGGCTTTAGTGCAACAGTTGTACCTGTGCACGTTTACCTCAAATAGCCTGATATTAAGGAGCTTTAAAGGCCTGGGAGAAATACTGGGACAAGCGACATGGTCCCTTGCCCCACAAACCAAGAGGTTGATGACCACACCTTAATAATCCCCCCCCCCCCCCCCCCCACCATTCCCTATGTTATGTTGTCATTGGTTACTATCCATCACCAATGGCACCTTCTCTCTTGCTTTTGTAAAAGTGTTTGATCTTTCCACTCAAGTTAACAGAGGTCATCCTGATTTTAGGGCACAACTGGAATATGTCCATTGGTATCTTATCAAGGTGACCCAAAAATAATGCGGTCGCTTACATGTAGATTGTCCGTAGATGTCTGAGTTATCTGATTTGCACTCTTACGACCTACTGTAGTCTCTAAAGCCTAGTTTTCATATGTCAGGAAAATCCCAGACGATCAGAGATCTCACTGTTTTCCGGCCGTCCCAGACTTTCCCGACTAATGAAAACTGGGAATCATAGACATCCCCGATCGTCGTGGGTGGTCGCAAACAAATCGGGAAAATGGGAGTGTTTCTATGTTCGCGACGCGTCCCAGATTTCTGTGATTTTTGGCGATCATTCCCGACATACGAAAACGCAAATTTGTACTGTCGGGGAGGTCGGCGATCGTTTTAGCTCGCTACCAATCCTCTAAATTGCCCCTCTCCAGTTCCCCCTTCCCCCCACCCCGACAAATGAAAATGGCGTCTGTCACCGATGAATACCTCAATTCTGGGACAGACGCCTGGCGATTTCCCGATATCTTGGCAAAATCTGGGACGGTGGGGAAACAGTGAAATTCCATTCGTCTTTGATTTTCGCAACATATTAAATCAAAACTAGGCTGATGCTGCGCTGTCTGCTCAGAAACTTGTTGGAAATCACGGTTCCTCCCCGGTTGATTCACCACTTGTGCCTTTTTACTTTTGTTTTGCGTGCAATGCACAGACCTTAGAGACCATTGATAAAATGAGAGAGGTCCTAAATGCATCCCGGCCACAGTGTCCTGTTGGTCTGACAACACTGAGATTTCCTAGTCGTTCAGAGGTGAGATTGATCATTAAATTTCTTATCTATTCCTTTCTTGAATGTAATGTTTAAAACACGAGCAGCTACGAGTTTTTTGAAAGGCTTCAGAAACAGTCCTGGAAAAGCGTGTGGTAAGAGAGCTCATAACAATGACGGTGCCTACTAATACAGAGCTATTTTTGTGCGGTTTGTGACTATGCGGGATAAACAGATCTTAGCAAGGGCTATTGGAATCCAAAAAGAAAATTGGGGTAACCACGCATTTTTCAGAGAAAATGAAGCAACAATTATTCTAAAAAAACAGTAAAAAAAACAATGTATGGCGTTTTCCTAATTGAAGCTTTGTTATCTCTGAAAAATGCATGGTTACCCCCAGTTTTCTTTTTGGATACCAAGAGCACTTGCTAAGTTCTGCTTTCTCCGCATAGTTTTAAACCGCGCAAAAATATCCTTGTATTAGTAGGCACCACCCATAGGAAGCCCGAATATCTCCAGATGCACTGGAACGAAAGTAGGCACCGTCCTTAAGACACTTCCGTGATGGTGCTGTAGTGTTGGATCGTTTTTACTTTTCTTGCCTCGCGCCGATGCTGGGTGTAATATTTCGATTCTAAACTAAGCTCTGTCAATTTAAGACATTAAATATCGCTGTATGAGTAAGCACCACCCACAGGACACCCGAGTATCTCGCACCGTCCTGAACAAGGTGTTTGCCTTATTTGTGTTGATTCTTCTTGTCGTTGTTGTTTTCCTTCCGCAGCTGCCTTCCAGTAGCATAACCAATAATCAGCCACATGTTTACCTCAAGTGTGGCCATGTGCATGGCCTACATTCATGGAATTCGCCAGATAGACATTCTAGTACTGACAAGAGAACATGTCCCGTGTGTCTACAGGTAGGCCTGATTCCCCGGGGAGAGGGTGTACTCCTCGGAATTCTCGGTAGGGGTGTGCCGCCCGGTTCTCCAAATCCTGACCCTATTTCAGACCAAAACATGCCATTTTCCACACCGTTTTCAGACCTGCCGTAGTCAAGAATTGGTAAGGGCTTGTTACCTGTTACCTATCCACTTCGTGCCATGTGACACATAAGGCCTCTATTTCTGTACTATACATCGTTCTCACATCCAGTTCCCTATTCTTATCTGAGCCCTTGGTGTCATTAGTGGTTTGTTCAGCCCCCCTGAGCTTCCTCTCGGCTTCGGCTCAAGGGCGTCACGCTTTGCTTACTTAAGCAAGGTACCACATTAGCCCCAAGAGAAGATTCCCTTCGAGTGTTTAAGGTTTCTGCAATCTGCTTTGTTTTAAGGGGGCGGGTGATTGGCAAATGTAACATTTTGTGAAAATTTGAGCGTGGCATATTAAATAGATTTGGAGAAACATGTTAAAAGTATCAAGATTTTACGAATAGCATATGATATGACTGGATGACAACTCTTGTCAGTCAATCATACATTCTTTGTAAATGTCACATTTTTTTTTTTTTTTTGCCAACAAATTACACAAATATTTAGATGGATTACCAAGATTGGTATGCTCTTGAAGTTTAGGGTGTCCATTTGTAGTTCTGTTTGTTTGTTGATTTTTGCTTGAAATACACTTGATTGGGAACGATGCAACCTGATGGAATTATTGGGTAATCCAATTGGCATGTGCACATTTCGTGTTTTACATGCCACTTAAAAAGAGCTTTTACTGATTTTTGTAAGGTTTCTAATAATTGATGCATGTCTGTTTTTACTTGTTGTTGACTGCAGGCCAGCAGTTATGTGCCATTAAGCCTTGGAAAAGAGCCTGCTTTCTATAAAGGGGAACCTGCAGCCACTCATGCTTTTGTTCCATGCGGTCACGTTTGTTCACAAGAAACAGTGCGGTAAGATTTGTCACTGTTATCGCAATGCAGTCTATAGGGCGCTTTTCAATTGAGTGTCGAAAGTAACTTCGCGCTTGCTTTAGGTTTGCTTTTCTGCGCTCTGTGATTGGTTTGTAAAGTTCGCGCCACTTTCTCAGCCAATGGGTAGCCAAACCTAATCACTCGTGTTTTCCCGCGCTTTGCACCGGTTGCATGTCTTTGCTTCGAGCTCTGATTGGTTTATTGCGCTGTTTACGCCTGTTGTGATTGGCCAGAGCAATTACCTTGGTTTTTGCTTGATGACACTCAATCGAAAGCCGCTCTATTCTGTAATTTGATACTCGGCTCTTTACTAGGACTTCTCAAACTCATTAATAATTCATGCAGTCAAAAGCCAATAAGTGACCTCCATTTCGGTCAGGTGGATGAATCTTGATACCCCAATGAAACACCAGATGAAACACCACCAGGTTTTCATCTGAGATGAAACATGTTTTTCATCTGAGATCAAACATTTGCATTTTAATGAGATTAATTTCTTATTGTTTCATTTGAGAAGACATGTCAAAAACTCGGGCTTCGTGCTTTATCACGGGTTCCAAATACCTCGAAACAGATGAAAGCACTCGGCCTGCGGCCTCGTGCTTTCATCTGTTTCTCAGTATTTGGAACCCGTGATAAAGCACTCGCCCTCGTTTTTGACATATTACATAAAGGGTTATGAAAGTTCAATAGCAGAATAGGAATATTGTGTTTGCAAATGGAATTGTCTTTTCTTTAATTTTATTGCGTTCGACGTAGAAAGAACGCACTCCTAATACGGTTTGAAGTCGAGATTGTTCAATTTTCAATTTTTTGTATGGGACAGTCGATCGATCAACGAATCGGAATGAATCTTGGAACGCGTATCTGGCATCCCCCGCAGATTTTGCAGGGGCGGATGACATCATCACCAACTTGGCAAAGGATAGAGAGCCTGGTGACATCGAACTCATTCCCTAATCTTGATTAATACTAGTTGTATTTGATTTAATTTTTTTGTTTGGCGGAGGGGGGGGGGGGGGAGTTGACTTTGATCTTTCTTGGGAGTGAAAAGGTTGTTAATTTTTTGGCTATTCCCTGCAGATTCTGGCAGCAAGTTCCCATCCCCCACGGGTGTGATGCATTCCAAGCCATTTGTCCATTCTGTGCGGTGCCACTGGAAGGCGAAGATGGCTTTGTCAAACTCATATTCTCAAATGATGAATGATGCTGTACATAGGAAATTGTGTACAATTTTATGGAAGATATTTCTCATTTGATTTGTACAAAAATTACCCCCCAAGCTAATAATTTATTGAACGTATTAATAAGCTTAAGGCAAATATTTCCGTCATCAACGCCATTTCATGTTTAGAGTGTTTCTTGGAGAGAGGCGACTTGCTCCGTTTACAACGTCTTAGATGATTGGTTGAGAGGACAAAAGAACGAACAACCGAACAATGTTCCTAGTCGTAAAAAACAAAGCAGCTGCTATCTCTCTCTGTCCTTATATCAATCGTTCTTGTGTAAAAAAAAAAGAGTGTATTTGACAGAAGAAAAAGTGCAAAGAAGCGAGATGGCCGCCAAAGAGTAGAGTTATAACGCCCAGTTTTCCATATTCTCACCCTATTTTAGACCAGAATACGTCATTTTACTTTGCTTTTTAATTTTCGGGCCGATTAAATTCATACTCGTCAGATCTAGATTTGGCGTATTGTAAATTTTCTAGAGCGGTTTATAGCTTTACCACGTGCTCTGTTATTAGTTCGCAAAACTTTCGGCAATTTAGTTCTCGTCCAGTGAGAAGTAAAACCAACCGTGACTCGCCCGCACGAATTTTCCCGAGTTCTGAATGGTTTTTTTGCTCTATCATATTGGATAATATATAATAGGCTACTTTTTGGGGTTCCTTTACATCCGTTTTAAATTGAGTCTAAAATCTGAAGTAATTACTCTGGCCAATCGCAATATAGTATTTTGAAAAACAGCGCAATGAGCCAATCAGAAGAAGAAGCAAATACATGTAACCAGCGCCAAGCGCGGGAAAACGCGTGCGAGCGAGGCACGATTGGTTTTCGTTTTGCATCGCATTGGTTCATTTTAAACCAATCACAGAGCACAGTTAAGCGAAAGCAAAGCAAACGAGAATAACGTGCGACATAACCATGGAGCTTACAGTAAAATGCAGACTCGATTGTTCTTGTTTTCGAGTTTTTCCAAACTTTTAGTACTTGAACGTTTTAATAATAATAACATTTTGCAGCACTCATTTCCCAAAGGCTCAGTGCTCAATGCTGAAACTAACCTATTTAAAACAAAGTCTAAAAAGGTCACTACAAACGTAAAAATTGACCGCTCATTCTTATATCAATAAAGTCTACATTCAAGTAAGAACCTAAAAACGTGACGATTTAAAAAGATATGTCTTTAAGCGCGCTTTAAAGATTGAGACTGACTAAATTTCTGATGGTTAACAGTGACGTGTTTCATAGTCTCGGGGCAATCAACGAGAAAAAACTCGGTCCGCAACTACAGTACGGACCGAGAAAACGAGTTCAGTAAGAGGTATAAAACTGATTAGCAAAAATAACAAAACAAAACAAACGCTGGCACGAACCGGTAATCATCCGGTAGTAAAAGATTTGAGGCCAAGAAAGATTCTTGAAAAGTTCATGTGCAAGTTTTGCTTTTTTAGTTTTATAGCAAGGCGCGTAGCTAATCCGAGTATGCAATTTTTAAGATCGAAGTCAAATTTTACTTTGTAACACAGCTAGCTTTGCGTCTTGCTAATGTTGCGTTTCTCTGGAAACCATTTTACTGCTCTTGGCAGAAGTAATGGTGATATTTCTTCATTGTCGTGGCAAAAATCCTTGGAAAACTTATCAGTCAGGGATAATGGCCATCAAAGTATGAAGAGCATTGCTACTCACGTACCACAACGTCGGACTGGAACAGATATTTGAAAAGGTGACAGGCCAAACAACACTCCCGCTGGTTGCTCAATGTATCTTGGACTTCTGGGTTACGTGCTTTTCTGAGAACGTTTCAGAGATTTTCCTTTTCGATCAAAATGTGGTGAGATCTCTCTGTTGACCTTTCGATTTTGACCATGAAGGAAACTACTCAAATTTACCGAATGGAGGTTTTCTTATCATTCGGAGCCGTTTGAATTAGTTCCTTTATGCTGTTGTGTACGCTAGTTCTGTGGCATTCCAGGCTTATCGGCTCAAGTTAGCTGTAGCTCTCAGGGAGCACTGAAGAAATTTTATCTGTAAAGACATAGGACCCGTAAATTTATTTTCTTGTCCAGAACGGTGGCAACTGCTGACAACTAGATTTTCATTGTACATTTTCGACTTAACAAATCGACGGCAGTTTTCTATGGTCTATACTCTTATAGACCATAAAATGACGTCAAAAAATGTTCAAAACTCAAGTGGAACCACGAGCCGCAGGCGAGTGGTTTCACTGCCAAGTTTTGGACATTTTATGGCGTCATTTTATGGTCTATAAGAGTATAGACCATAGAAAACTGCCGTCGATTTGTTTTTTAAAATAATATGGAAAAAGTACGAGCGGAATTGGCAATTTTTTTCGTTGAGAAAGCGCACGCGTTACATCTGACGTCATTTTTATTGTCTGCACTCTTATAGACAATAGCTACGAGCCAATCAGCGCGCGGGAATTTGGACAGTTATTGTAAAAATCGGACTTCCCGGATCTCGTTTCTTTAGCCGGAGTAACTGATTTCTCGCAACCCGCTTCGTAAAATCGTCAAATCCCGCGTCCTGTCCCTAATTCTAATCCCGAACATCGTCGCTCTTTCTTTTCCGCTAAAATCCCGAATCCCGACCTTTAAAAAAAGTAAATCCCGGATCTCGAAAAACGTATTGGGGTCCCTCTAATTCGGGTTGTTTTCGACTATTTTGGATGCGTCAAATTGGAGGACTTCCCCCCCCTCCCCTCCCTTGAAGTGGCGATCCCAGTTCGGTGGTTTTTATCCTGGGGGGGGGGGGGGGGTACTCCCATATATGGGCTATGTAGGTTTGTGCCGCGGAATAGGGTATGGTTTTTGAGGTTCTCGGTCCTTTCATAGGGTATCGTTTTTTACCCTTTTGTTAAGGTATTCCTGGTGGACCTGGTGTGGTCCTTAGATAGGGTAGCTAAGTTGTATTATCTAATAATGGAGTGTGAAAACGCCCGCCTTAAAAAGGGTATCAGTTTTCGCCTTCGCAGCCCCTTCGCAGTCCTTTAAAAAATAGGGTTAGCCGGTTCAAGAAACTTCGCGGCACACCCCTATCTAAAATTCGCGGGAGTACCCCCCCCCCCCCCCCAGGGGCTTTTATCCGCAATTTTGAAAGGAGAGGCAATGTCTACAATTTGGTATTCGGCCGAAGACGGAAGTTCAGAAACAAATGGAGTCGTGGAACAGCACTGATGAGATTAAGGTCCATTTAAGGCTATCTGTGTTGAAGCCCTTACATGCCACCTGGCTGGTAAGCCTTTTAATACAACCACTGGACAGGCAGTGTGGGAAAGCGACACAATGCAAAAGGATGGAGCAAAGCGGGAATATCCGAACTTGTTCAAGGAAAGACAACCTTATAATCGCCTGAAGATCCATTTGAAAACATCGAAGTGATCCTTATCTAAAAGCTAATTGGCAGCGCCATCGAGTTAAATAGTACCTCGGTTGCTTATATCAGTGTACTTTATAAAGATGTTATGTTGCTTGCTGCGTAAAAAAAACCGAGCACCAGTTACTTGATTCGCGAAATTTAATTACCTTGAAAAACAGTGATTCGTCAAAATCACGAAATTTAAGTCCCGCAAAATATTCCTTTTCAAAATTCGCGAAATGAAAGTCGCGCGAAAATAAGTGATAATAAGGATTTCGCCGTTACGCAATGCTCGCCGTGACGCTCAAATTACAACACTCACGCAAAGGTCACGGCCTATATCTCTCATAGAGCCTGGGGTACCTGTGATAATACTCCATAATTTTAAAATGCTACAATAAATAATCCATAATCTTTTAATTTAGTCGCCAATAATCTGTATCCTTTTTGTAAAAGACCCTAATAATCCGAAATCCTAAAACCCTTACAGGGCCTTACAAGTAGAATTACTTCACAAGTAGACAACTATTGTCGTATATTGACCTATAGACTATTGCACAATGCTTTCTATGCATGTTGACAAGCACAACAGAACACTGGCTTAGACATCAATTACAGGGCTGATTAACGCCAGTTTAAATACTTAAACCACCAATTGTAGTCCTAAATAGACCAAGTTCATGTAAACTAGTTTGCCAGAAAGCAGAATAAAACATACTATTAAAATAATAATTAAAAATACGTCAGTTCATTGAGGGAACTCAAGCAATACGAGGACGGTTTTATGAGACAATCGCTCTGCGCGTGCATTTTAATTTTTGGTAAATTTTCTTTGTCTTCCGTCTGCAAAACAACAACGTAAAATGACCAGATTCAATGTTTTCGGAAGAACGGTGAGTGCACGACGATGAATTTGTTATTCTCTTTCTTAACTTGAACGCCGCTCCTACCAATTTCTTTTCCTTTCAGCTTTATTGGTCAATAAATAAATAAATAAATAAAATAAATTATAAATAAATTACTTAATGACATTAATTAATTATTCAATTAATTAATAAACAACAACTACAGTTGAACCTCTCCACAACGGCCACCTTGGGGACAAAAGAAAGTGGCCGTTATTGGGAGGTAGGGTGTAATATGACACCTTTTTTTTCGGGAAGTACAACATGTTTATTGTGCCAAGTTCATGCTTACTGTAGCCTATAATGGCAATCCAATCTTAAATAATATATACAGATAAAATACACAATAAAACGTAAATAATAGACCCTATGCAAAAATGGCTGACATTTTATTATTCTTTTGTTTGCATTCATATTAGCTTTACTAACCTCGTTCTTGAGTTCAAAAATCAAAAGAATATTTTGCCTTGAACGAGGCTGGTGAGGCTAATTTGAATACAGACAAAAGAATATTAAAATGTCAGCCATTTTTGCATAACAAGACGAAACGAGCAAGGTTCTCAACATTCGCTGTATTATTGTAGACAATTTATGCTTACTGCAGCATATAAATGGAACACAATCAAAATACGTATATCATTAAAATGGATACAGAAACGTAATGTTCCGAAGACAAATGTCGATTACTGCATCAACTTATAAAAAAAGGTTTTGTTTTTACAAAAAAGAGCTGTACTGGCCGTTGTCGAGAGGTTATTTTGGCAGTTGGGGACGCACTTTAGTGGCCGTTGCCGTTGAAGAGAGGTGGCCGTTGTAGAGAGGTTTAAATAAGAGGTAATGTATGGACTGTCCGCCGGGACAAAAAAAAGTGGCCGTTGTAGAGAGGTGGCCGTTGTGGAGAGGTGGCCGTTAGTGGAGGTTCGACTGTATAAATAAAAGAGAACGAAATACGAAAAGAAAGACCAAAAGGGTTAGCGCGAACGGGACATGATACCCATACGAGGCGCAACCCCAACCCTAAGAAAAATCAAGTAAAAATTTCAAATGATAACACTAATAAAAAACACGAAGATTACGAACGATGGCACGGGCAGTCACGGGAGAGGAACCAGGTGCAAGGCATGTCTATGTCAAAGGTGGTATCTAGTAAGGTAAAATAGGTGGCAATTTGGCTCCTAGGTAGTTTCTGTAAAAGTTGAACGGTATCAGATAATAGCGAAGTAGCATAAATAAAATAGTTCTTTTTTCAAGTGAAGTTTTCGTTGGCGTCGCTGCTTAAGTTCCCTAATATTTTAACTAAAACATCTCCTTTCCTTTTGATGACCGTTCCATTCTTTGTTGTGAAGAATTTTATATTTTCCCAGAAAGTTCTCCACCGCTGAGTAAAACCCGGCGGTCTTCACGAAGTGAACACCATCATACGCAGCTTCAGGATTCGAGTCCGTCATGTGATACAAGTCTAAAACGTCAAATCCTGCTTGGCACATGGCTGTAGTTGCATAGGCAGCGTAAAGGAGATTTCGCTGAAATATTAAAAAAATACTCGTTAACTTTGTACATTAGCCGGTTCTCTGTAGATTGTACCGGAGAAATGAACCGGTAACAAAAGCCGGGGGAAATTCCTATATAAAAGTGACAGGGGTGATCGTCGGAAATTTTGGAAAGAACCGCTAAAAGGTACCAGAATTATGTTTTGTGGGCATGGTCTATACAACTTTTTACCCCTAAGAGGTACCAACTGTAAAACAATAAACTAATTGACAGCTGACTGACAATTACTTCCTCTCATATGTTTTCGGCTCAATATCCTAAAGGGTACCACCATCCTTTGACGGAAGTTGTTTTAGATTTTAACATTCTAAAGGGGAACCAAATCACGAATTTTAATCCCGAAAAGGTACGACGATCACCCCCATCACTTTTATATGGGAGTACCCCCCTCCCCCGGAACAAAACTTGCACAAACGACACACTATGCCAGCTATACGGTCAACCTATCTTCGAAAGTTTTGTCCTTGCGCCAGCCGCAGGAACAGTTTGGGATATGAGTCGATGCCAAAACTACGACTGTGCTCAATGAACTGGCCGGAACAAAACTGTAAGTTTTGTTTTGCAGTTTTATTGTAAATTGTAATTGTCACTGAACTGAAGAGTCCCTTTGGAGAGTGTCAATAAAGTTTGGTGATCACTTGAGTTTTTTTTTTTTTTTGTTCGCCCCTCTTTTTTCGGGATCAATTGTGGTTTGATGTATACCATATTTGATCCCGGAAAAAGTGTCGCGACCCCCTTACCTGCGTGGTTAAAAATAAGGAATTCGGATTCTCGTGAAGATCAAACTTTGCAGTAGCAGCAGTTCTCTTCATCTTTTTCGAAGCAGTAGCGGATTTCCAAATAACTTTAGCCTTGAACTTCGGACCATTTTTCCCAGTTAAACTGGTTTCCTTTAATGTGTATATGAGGTCTATAATGAGTTTCTGGAAAGTTGTAAAATTAAGAATTGCTGCCGCATGATGTCCAATATTAATCACTAGCGTGCTGTTTTCTGTTTGCATTTCCGGTTGACGGAGAATCTTGACAATGGCTCCAATGATATTATCATGCTGAAAATCAAGATCGTCATCTGGTGCATCAGCGCTTTGCCCCGGACCCCTGGGATACATCCAGGTGAACGTCAACCGACATTGCTGGTAGAGGATCGTACACAAAGGTCGTTTAATAAGCGGAAGAAACATTTCTCTGGTGACTGAATCTCCGTACATCCAAAATGTGCCTGTTTTATTGTAGCCCTCTGGTAACGACCAGTTGTATGATTCTGTTATGAAGGACACGAAAAAAGACAAAATATGAATATCGGCTTTATCCACGAGAATTAGCCATTGGTAAGGTAACGCCGTACACAAGCTATAGCCTACAATGGCGTAGTTGCCGTTCGTCCATCGCAGAATTACTTATTTAATTGTTTAGTTGTTTTTCGGCTGCCGTCTAATTTGCTATCGAATCAGTTGCTTTTTATTTTCAATTTATCTGTAATGTATGAAATGGTGTAAGCTGTTCATCCAACCCGCGTGCTTCGCGCTTGGTCCATTAATCAACGGGAAAAACTTCTGTCCGTAACTTACAGTAAGGACCTCGAACTCATTCATTAAATTCATCGCTTTCATTAAAACCTTTGACGTGTTTTTCTAAAGATTTGTCTTCTTAGTTTTGTTTGTTGCTAATGACTGACTGTTCCCTCGGGAAACAGTTTTGTTTTCCTTCGAATAGATAGATAGCCTTTATTTTCACTTCATAAATTTTAAAGCTAAAGGCTTGTGCGGTCAACTTAATTCATCTCGGGGAAACATCGAGATTCTGGGGAAAAGAAAACTAACTTTTCCTCGGGACCATTCATTAATAAAAATTCTGGAATTATATGATCCAACAAGAAAAAATGACCTTCATCCTCTCTTGCATCCAACGATCCAGTTTTTAAGGTGTTTTGATACAGTTTTTGAGGGCCAACACCTCATTTTTTCGACCGGCTATTAGGTAATCGTCCCAGATACCAATCGATGTGAAATCTTCACTGATTATAGGCTATGGGGTGAAGTTTCTCAGGATTGATATTTTGGCAAAATCGATATTGCCATAACGACGATGAACAAAAAATCTTCAAAATCAGGAAATTCGTTGATATATCTTCTCTTTGGTAATTCTTGGAGTATTTCGTGTAAGAGAATATTTAGTTTTAGAATCAGCGTAGTTTTGAAACCCAAAACGTAAAAAGTGGAATAAACAGTAAAAATATATTGATTTGCAGTGTACTGCGAACCTTTGACGTCTGGTTTCCACCCAGTTTCACTCGTCCATCGACCAAACGGATACATAAGATACTTGCAGCTGCGAGGACAGGAGTCCAGCCCTTCAAGCTTGTCTGGCAAAACAGAAGCAGAAAAAAATCGTAATTGTAAATACTTGTAAAACATTAAAACAACGAACATGAATCCCGATAGTCTCCCCCGAAATCGTTGTGGGGAAGAGGGTAAAATGACTCCTCCCTCCTCCTGGGGCTTCCACATATGTTCCAGCGTCGCCAGGCCAAAGTAAACGGAAAAGAAGAAATCGGGTGATCCTGTTCCACCTTGCCCTTTAATACTAGTAAACCCTTGTCGAAGCGATAGTCGTATTTTCAGAATCTTTGTTTTTCGTTTGTTTGTTTGATTGTTTTCATGTAAAGCTTCTCGGGGACGGGGGCAATATTTTCATTTGGCTTGTTGGGTTTATATATCGTTGGTGTTGGGAAACAATATAATGAATATTCTATTTGTTTAAAGAAAACGACAAAACTTCTGTTGTTTAAAGAAAACGACAGAGACTTCTGTTACCTTCAGTTACTTAATGTAGAAAGCGTTTGAAGTTGAATTCATAATATTAAAGTAAGTAGACAAAAATGCTAATTTTTGTCTTCTTATTGTATATTCAACTTCAAACGTAGGATTGTGATCAGTCGAAAATGATAAAAATAGAAATGAAAGTCAAAAAGATTACTGCAAGGATCCGGATCAAACAACATGAAAACGCTTGAGTAAAACTAGTAAGCGGAAATAAATATGACATGACGTGGTATGATGTTCCTAGATGAGCAAACAGAAAAAAAAAAAATAGGCACTCGAAGGAGTGCATGTGGTTTCAGCTACCATAATGAAAGGTTATTGTCTGTGTTCGAGTGACCCTAAAAAAGGTCATTGTAAGAAAATGAAAGAGAATCTCGTCAAAGATCAATAAATGATAAAAGGCAGTCCATGACTGCATGTGGCTACTGCCTTATTTTTGTAGAATATTGCAGTCTAGTTGCAGTATAAAAGCAATGTTATATAAAAATTCAGAGAGGTTAATGAACAGTTCTAGTCAGTGCCAAAATGTGCAGCGTAATTTGATCGTTTGTTTACACTTTAATACACAGGGGACAGAAATAGATATGGTTGGGATCTCTCATGGTTTACATTGCTGTTTACATAAGATCGCATGGTCACAAGAAATTCCGTGAATTTAATAAAACAATTTAGTAAAAACTAAACTAGTGAGCAGCACTCTGCGAACTGTAGTTGTATAACTTCTTTATTTCTCCTACGCGTTTCGTGTGACTAACGCACACTTCGTCAGGGAGTTAAGCAATACAACATGATGCGCCTGTATATAGACCTAGCTCATGCTTAGAGTTTACATATTTTCGTAAAAACACACCTACGGAATTGCATATAGGAAAGACAAACCCCGCGGTAATGCGTCTAGAAAAAGGCGGTAGATTTCGGCAAGGCGTGACATACTTTCCTCGCGTTGTGGCTATACGGCGTACTGGGGCGCGTCCCCCGGTTGGTGGATGGGGGAGCCCTCCCTTTGGGGGGTTGCACCTGAATAATACGGAATGGGGTGCCGTAGACCAACATAGCCTCGGAGAAGCAAAACTCTGATTCCAAAACCGGGCAGGTGTAGCTCGTTAGCCTTGGCAGGCAGTTCATCTAGGAGACGGAAAACTCTGATTACAAACCCGGACAGATGGAGTTCGTTAGCCTTGGCAGGCAATCGTCTAGGAGAGGAAAACTCCGATCTCAAACCCGGGTAGATGGACCTCGTGAGCCATGGTCGGCTATCATCTAAGAGAAGGAGACTCCAAGTGAAATCACCCCTCCCTCCAGGCCTGGGGTTAGACACAGGGCTAACAACCCTGTTCTGTAAAAAAAAGTCTTGTTACGGAAACAGCAACAAAGGAAAAGAACACTTCTAGGTGTGACAGGCTTCAAGAGTCATCGCAAGATACTCGTGTGACTGGCAGTGGTGAAAACCGAATGGAAGCCACTGACAGGAGGATGGAAGTCTTAAGCGCCAAAACCAGAACCAGGATTGGTTTCTGGAATGTAAGAACCATGTATGAGACCGGGAAGCTAGCGCAAGTTACAGCAGATATGAGGCACTACAATCTGCATATTCTTGGAGTCAGCGAGAGCCGATGGACAAGATCCGGTAGATACAGAACCAACATGGGAGCGACAGTGCTCTACAGTGGTAGAGATGACGATCAACACCACGAAGGAGTCGCAATCATCCTTAAAAAGGGACTGGAAAAGTGCCTGATGGAGTGGAAGCCTATTAACAGCAGGCTGATGAAGATCAGATTGAGAGGGAAGCACATCAATACCACCATCATCCAGTGCTACGCACCAACCAACGACAGTGAGGAAGAGAGTAAGGAGGCTTTCTATGAACAGTTGCAGGCTGAACTGGAGAACACACCAGGACATGAAATGAAGATAGTGATGGGCGACTTGAATGCCAAAGTTGGAAGTGATAACACCAACTACGAGAGAGCCATGGGTAAGGAAGGATGTGGAAGCATGAACAACAATGGAGAGAGACTGCTGGAATGCTGCGGGACATACGACCTTGTCATTGGCGGGACTCTCTTTCCACACCCAGACATCCACAAACTTACCTGGTGTTCCCCCAACGGCAGAGACAAGAATCAGATCGACCACCTGATGATCAACGGGAAGTGGAGGAGATCGCTGCAAGACGTTAGAGTGAGGAGAGGAGCAGATGTTGGCAGTGATCACCACCTTGTCACTGCAACTCTGAAAGTGAAACTGAGAAAGAATGGACCTGAGAAACCAAGACAACAACAGTTTGATGTGGAGAAGCTGCGCGACCCCAAAGCAAAGAATGCCTTCATCCTTAAGCTGAAGAACAAGTTCCAAGCTTTGGCAGATGCTGAAAACTACACCCAGACAGAGTCAGCCGGAATCGACACCACGCGGAAGCAAGTAAGATCAGCCTACACACAAACCAGTGAAGCTTGCTTAGGAAGAGGACGAAAGAGGAGGAAAGAGTGGATAACAACGGATACCTGGAAAGCCATTGAGAACAGGAGAACCCTTAAGAAGAGAGTGTTGGAGACCAAGTCAGGAAGGCTGGAAGAGAGGTACAAACAACAGTACAGGGAAGCTGATCAAACAGTGAAAAGAATGGCTAGGGCCAAAGAGCGGGCCTACATGGAAGGCATTGCAAGGGAAGCAGAAGAGGCCGTGGCCAGAGGAGAAGAAGGACGAGAGTACAAAATCGCTAAGCTCGTCAGCGGCAAGTACCGGGGATCTACAGACACACCCATCGCAGATAAACAGGGACGGATACTAACAACAGAAGCGGAACAAGAGGCGAGACGGGCAGAACATTTCAGCGAAGTTCTAAACAGACCACCACCAACCGCTCCAGCGGATGTACAGGACCCGGCTAAAGACCTGGATGTAAACACAACGCCACCTGAGAAACAAGAAATTCTGGCAGCCATCAGATCCCTCAAAAACGGAAAGGCCCCTGGTCAAGACAGCCTCAATGCAGAACTCTTCAAGGCAGACCCAGAACTTGCAGCGCAAGTTCTTCAGCCACTCTTTACAGCCATCTGAGACGAGAAACAACAACCAGAGAATTGGACAGAAGGCGTCATAGTAAAGATCCCGAAAAAGGGAGCCTTGAGCAATTGTAACAACTGGAGAGGAATCACCCTCCTGTCTGTTCAAGGCAAGATCCTCGCAAAAATCATCATCAAGCGAATTGAAGAGGCAGTGGACCAGCAACTCCGAAAGGAGCAGGCCGGTTCTCGACTAGGAAGAGGGTGCACAGACCAAATGTTTACTCTGCGAAACATCATCGAACAGTGCACAAGAATGGCAGAGACAGTTGTACATCAACTTCGTAGACTTTGAAAAGGCCTTTGATAGCATCCATTGAGAGAGTCTATGGTGCATTCTCAGCGCATATGGAATACCGCAGGAGATTGTTCTTGTTATCAAGAGTTCCTACAACAACTTCACATGCAGGGTAGGAAGCAGCGAGACCCGCTTCAGCGTGAAGACCGGTGTTAGACAAGGCTGTTGTATGTCTGCGATGCTCTTCAACTTGACAATCGACTGGGTGATGAGACAGACAACAGCAGACCAAGCGCGAGGCATCAGATGGACCCTCTTGACACAACTTGAAGATTTGGACTTTGCTGACGATCTAGCACTCATGTCGCATACCCACCAGCACATGCAGGAGAAGACGTCCCGTCTAAATACCTTTGCACAGCAAGTAGGCTTGAAGATCAGCCAGAAGAAGACGGAGGTAATGATGCTGAACGTATCAAACCCATCACCTGTCACAGTAAATGGAGAAGATCTACCAACGACTGAAGAATTTACATACCTTGGGAGCACTGTCAGACATGACGGTGGGGCAGTCAGCGACATCAAGAACCGCCTCAGTAAGGCCAGAAATGCGTTTAGAATGATGAACAACGTTTGGAAGTCATCCCAGTACAGCACCAAGACCAAATTAAGACTGTACCAGAGCTTTGTAATCTCTACCCTACTGTACGGCTCGGAATGTTGGAGGATGACAGAGAGCGACCTCAACACGCTGTCCACCTTCCACACGAAAAACCTCAGAAGAATCCTACGTATATTCTAGCCTGAAACCATCTCCAACCAAGAACTTCCTGCTCGCTGCAACCAGGACAGCATGAGAACCATCATTATGCGAAGACGATGAAAATGGATCGAACATGTCATGCGACGGGAGCAAGACAACATCACTCGCACAGCCCTTCACTGGACACCAGAGGGGAGACGCAGGCGAGGACGACCCAAGATCACCTGGCATCGGACTGTGGAAGCAGAACTGAAGACCTTACATCATACCGGGGGAACGATTGAGAGGCTGGCCAGGGACAGACAGGAGTGGCTTAATTTTGTTGCTGCCTTACATGCCATGCCGGCATATGGGCATGAGTGAGTGAGTGAGTGACATACTTTGTGCGTGATATAATTTTGGGGCCCACAGATTCAGCTAAAACTGTGGGCCCCAAAAAATAACTTACTTACAAATAGTAGCTAATGTCGCAGTTTTCTTGTAACATACAGTACAATCTAATTCTGGTAAGATAGTGCTAACAACACTCTTAATACGTGCGTGACTACAGTTAAGGTAGTCTTAAAAACAATAGTCCTACCCAAGCTAGGCTTATTCTTAGGTTTCTTGTAAAGCCATTTCTTTCTGTCACTGTATCGTATTTTACGAAACAATGGAAGCAGAAAGCTGAAAGGATACCCCCTAAATCGTAGTCGCTTCCAAAACTTTTCCCTAGTTTCATTAAATGAATTAAAGGAAGAACTGTTTCTAGCGTATCTAATTAATTCCCCTTCGATAAAGGCTTCCTTATTGCTAAAAGGGTGAAACGACTCGAAGGGTATGTACAGATATTTGTTAAGAGGCTTTTGAAAGGTTGAAAATTGCAGCACGTTCGAAGAGGTATCTCTATAGAGAAACAAATCCAGAAAAGAAATGCTACTCTCGCTAATACAATAAGTAAGTTTGGTCCGATCAGTTTGCTTTTGAGAGCGTTAAGAAATTCAAAGAGGGTACCTTTGGGCCCACACCAGATAGCAAAAATGTCATCTATAAAACGCTTGTATAACATTAGATATTGGGCGTAATATTCCACAATATCCTTCTCGTGATGTAACATAAAAGCGTTAGCTACCGTGACTGCGAAAGGCGTGCCCATAGCGATTCCAAACACTTGGTGAAAAATATCCGGGCTAAATTCTGAAGATATGTAATTATTATCAAAAACCAGTCGGGCGAGCTGAATCAACAATGGAGTCCCGGGAACCCTTGCTTCCCGAAGGAGCAGGTCGAGCGCGATTAGTGCTTTCTTCGTATTCATGTTTGGATACAGGGATACGACATCCGCCGTGACCAGAAAGCATTCGCTATTGGGTAAAACCGTGTTCTCCAATAATTGAATAAGCTCACCCGAGTCCCTAAGAACAGTAGGCATACGTATTTTAGGCTTAGCAAGCTCGTCGATAAAAATACTAATAGGCCTAGTAATATATGAATGAGAAGCAGCAATAGGTCTTCCCACCATAGGATTCTTATGGATCTTAGGGATAATGTGAAACTTAGCCGGACTAACAAAATGATTAAAACTACACAAAAAGCGATCTACGTTAGAGGAGATATATCTACTATAAATAGATAAAAGCTTTTCGCGAGAGTTAATAACATTAAGACGGCTTTCATACCACTCCTGTTGCGTGACTTTACGATATGACAGTTCTTCTCGCTCCTGTTTTGTAAGATTGTTCTTCCAGTGCGGTATGTTAACTGCGATGTTATCGCGTAGCTCCTTGCGTATAGCGAGGAGTTTGTCTTCAAGTTCTGGGTTTTCTCGCGGTGGATTCCAGCCAGTTGGGACGTAAAGTCTGGGGTTGAAATCCGTGTCTTGTAAACAATTGGCGAACTTATCTTGAAGGCGAACTCTCCGACAGAAGCGTTGATCTTCAGGTCGAACTGGGCAACACTCGGAGGTCGAAGCGAAGGTCTGAACTTTAATCCCATGCCAAGGACCCTGGACTGCCCATCAGTAAGCTGCACTGAAGTAAAGTTATGGATTTCCGAGTTTCGTGGTATTAAATCGAATAGCGGTCTTTTGGTCATCTTGAACAACCATTTCTCTCTCGGAGAACGACTGTCTATTTTACGTGGCCGGAACCTTTTCCTCGGGCGTTTTTTGAAAACGATCGAGGTTGGTTAGAACGCTTCGCTGATTTGGATCTTGATCTTTTGCCTTCTCGGTGCGCGGGCCGACTTTGACGTGGCTTGCCATAATTCGTAGTGGCCATCGCATGAAGAACTTCGTTTCGGACGATGTCTCTGATGGACTCCTCCGAAGGCACGAAAACCTCGTTGTCGTCCATTTTTTCACTTCTGGTGACCTTGCGATTGATCTCCGTTTGAAGAGCTTTAGAGGCTCGCGAGACCGCAGTGTCTTTGGTGATCTGCTCAACAAATTCTATGGCGGTCTCAACGAGACTGTTCGCTTGCAACTCCGAAATTTCGTTCGTTAGAAGCTCTACTTTCCAGCGTGCTATGGTGCCATCCAGTGGGTGCCATCGACGTTGGCAGAACCGACGCGGACGTCTTCCTGATGGTCTTTAATCTCGGAGCGGAAATTCCGTGAATCAAGACACACAGATAAACAAACAATAAGCTTTTTTAATTGAAAATTTTATTCAGACAGACCTGTGTTCACGCCTAAAAAGGAAATTCGTACAATTTTCGCCTCGAGTGAAGCTACGTGAAGCGATCCAAGCGAATTGCGAATTGCGAGTCACTATTGTAAAGCACAATTTCTCGACTGTATTAAACTGAAAACGTTTTTCGAAAATTTCGCCAAAGCTATTTCAAATATGGCAAATCGATCAATTTAACATAAAGCACGGGAAAAATTCACATTTAAACCTGTAGTATTTTGTAAAGTGAATTTTCCAGGAGCACACACTGGTGAGAACGTCTACAGCTCATGTGATGATTTGCAGATCTTGTTTTGCGATCGCACATGTTTCGCCTTGACACACTCTCGAACAGGAATTTCTTCGCTATGAACTCACTGATTTCCTCTTTTTAAGCAGCCGAGTGTTCCGTAGAAGTTGTTCTTGTGATTTACAGTATTGAAAACCTGTGTTTTCCTTCCAATAACCACAAACTGCCACCTTGAAAATCCACGCGTGAGAGATCCGGCAGCCATTTTGAATTGAAAACAAGGATCTTCCGTACGAATAAAGCCGACTGAGATCTCGTAACCTGTCGTGGTGAGCTTTCGGCATTCCGAACCTTGACGGAAAATGGACTCACTTTGCGATCGCACATGTTTTCGACTTCACACAATCTCGAACAGGAATTTTTTCGCTATGAACTCACTGACTTTTTAAGCAGCCGACTGTTCCTTAGAAGTTGTTCTTTTGGTTTACAGTATTGAAAACCTGTGTTTTCCTTCCAAGAACCACAAACCGCCCCCTTGGTGAGCATGAGAGACCTGGCAGCCATTTTGAATCTTCCGTACGAATAAAGTCGTAACCTGTCGTGGTGAACCGTCGGCATTCCGAACCTTTACACTACACGATGACAATGTAGGTTTCAGCTTCTGCAAAGCTGAAACCACAAAAATTGTGTACTGTATATAATAACAGATTATAGTCCGTCACGTTTGTTAAGGGGGGGATTACACCTAAACGCCATTTTTCCGCCATTTGACACGGTTTTAATGGAATATCTCGTTCACGTTTCAAGCAATCCAAAAACCGTCTATCATCATCCCGGAATCTGTGTTGTGGGGTGTTTTGTGAATTTTTGGGGTTTTTTGGGGTATATTTGGGAGGAGTAGTTTTTCTAGAGGGATTGGTAAAATTAAGAGAAATAAGAAATATTGAAGATTTAGTGTAGTTTAAAATTTGAATTTCTAGTTAATAATTAATATTAGAATTTCTAGTTAATAATTAATAGACGGATACCAAGTTAGTGCACTAGCAACCTGGGGTGCTCTTGCCTGGGTATCAACTGTCTGTTGGTGTTCCAAAAGTCATTTTCTTTCTTATTTCTCTTCTTCAAACCTCTTCAAATTTCATTCAAATTTAGGTGCAATCCCCCCTTAATGCCCCGAGGCTCAAGGGTCTTGGATTTATAAATGATGTGCGCTTCGTGCGCCTTCCTGAAATATGTTTTTCAATATGAAAAAATGTAAATCCGTATACATACCTACTAAAGACGCCTTTAATTGTGCCTCGGGTACTGTTATGTTAATCCAGTTGTTGAAGGACTGGAACAGAAGGTGGTCAATGGGTCGACCTAACATTGAGAGATTCTGATTTCTCCCCTCGGAATTGCCTCGAATAAACCAATCCTTTGGAGGGTTTCTGAAACCATCGCAAAGGCTATAATCAAGGTAGACCATCAACTCATAGCTTCCAGGTTCCGTGAGGAGAAATAGAGCTTCGTAAGTTCCGTTATGGTGATCAAACATGGTGGCTCCAAGTTTAGATGGTCCACGTATGGAAACCCTCCACGTATCTCCACCAATCGTCTTTGTTTTATTGTCTGACGTTTTTGATTGGATGAAAATCCTGCTAAACTCTCCGGCTGGTCTGATGTCCCAAGACACGATTTCACTGGTGCTGGCGTTGCTTCTGTGTATCTTGTCCCACTTGACTGGATGCCAAGCCATGTCATCTTTGCAGTATTCCAACAAACTTTGCCAATCGACGCGTGCCCGCCGCTGACGAAGCCAACTTCGTCTAAAGTTGTCTAGTCGAGGATCTGGATCAACTGTGACCGGTTTGGTAGCTATGCATTGAAATAGCCAAGGGGAAGAGCTACACGGCTCTATTAAATAATAATTCGCCATAAGTTCGTAAGACATGAACACAAGGAAAACGAGAAACGCAATCAAGAGCGGTTTTCCTTTTGGGAGCAAAATTGGAAGTTGTTGTTGTGACATTTGTGTGATATGTAATCTTCTCCTTCAGTCCTTAAGATCAGCCGGCCACGCAAAATTATCGGCAACCAGACGAAACCTGCAAAACCAATAAAAATTAAATCCATGCAACGTTAATCGATGCAATGGAATGAAGTAAAATGGATACAAAACGAAGAAAGCAAGGCCGAGAATTGATATCATTGTAGAACCCAAGTTTTGCGGGTTTATTACAAGACAGTTGAAACTTACAATATTTCGGCTCTATTTCAGAGTCATAGTCATGTAAAGATATTTTACAAGAGGCAACTTAAGGTATCAGTATATCCCATTTCATCACACGTGCGCAATCCGCTATAGCGCTTGTTGTTTTAACAAAACCCCTTATAAACCGTACATTTTTTGAAAGCTTAATAATTAAGGATTCTGACTAAATATTATTTAAAGGCTTAAAATTCAATGTGTTTCGAAAACGCGGATCGTTTTACAAAACTTCATGTCTTCATAAATGAAGTCCTAGGCCCGCTAAAATTTGACGGAACAAAACGATTAACATATCATTCGTTTCTTCACACGTTGACCACAAAAACCGTGCCTCAGATTTTTGACAAGTGCGTTTGTTATTCTTTACAAGGGGTTAATTTTAAGAAAGAGAAAAAAATAGGACTGCCTACAAAAACAAGGCATAAACTAGAGGACTAATTAAATTTTGAAGACAAAAGTTTTGCTCGGAAACTATCTGATAACAATCTCTCCAAGTTCCGGCCAAATTGGTCCAGGGGCTGCTGACTTGGAACTCAAAATGCACGTACAATTCGCTTATGTTTTACTCTCGAGAAACAGCCTTTCAGTGTAATGAGATTGTTTCCGGGATCATAACACTTAGGGCCATACCGCAGAGGAATCAACTTTCTCTTACAATGGGACTATAACGGGTAACGAGAAACAGGCGTAAACTTCCCGGCCTCGACGGCGGAAAATACCTCAGCTCGATCCACCACGTCCGAAGGAACAGTTCTGTTCTGAGTTTGATAAACACGAGATTATTTTTTGATTGAACTTATATTGCATTAAACAGTCGATGCAGCAATTGAAATAGCTCAGTGGTGGCTTGTCTTTTTAAATTACGTCCAGGTCAATAAAGATGCCAAAGGCTCGAAGAAAGGCGAACCAGAGCCGAACGCACGAACGGACATCGACAAAGGAAACACCGAGGTTGAAAACGGTGGAAGTTCAACGGCTGATGTCGACACGAAGCAGGGGCACCCAACGACAGTTTTCTTTCAGATCCTTTGAAACGCTATTTCAGGCTATCTGGAGTGCCTTTAAAGCTCTGTAGGTTCATTTTAGGTTGGGCTATAAATATTATTATCTGTTCGGTTATTCTAGGGGAACTTGAGTCTTTTCGAAATTACTAGGGCATCTTTGTCCATTTCCCGAAAACCTTAGGTCTTATTTCCTTTCCGAAAATCTCAGCTGACCTTTTTTCAGCACCCGAAACGACATTTTTATCAATCCGAAAACACCAGGTCATAAATTTCCCATATCACGAAAGATCTGTTGGGTGCCCCTGACGAAGGACAAAATGCTTGAAGAAATGGCATTAGCTGGGTAACAAAAGTCTACGTTGCACTTTTGATTCTAATTTGTTCACACCAGAACCAAAATAGTCGATTGCAAACCCTACGTCGACGATATTTTTATAATTCGACAGCCTCTAATTCAGTGATTCACGTTCTTTTAGTTACGATTGACCATTGTAACGAGAGGTTTGGGGACATGGCAAGACAATTGTAACGAGAGGTTTTTGGCTATTTTGCTGAGGAGAGTTTGGCTTATCTCGGCGGCTTTTCTGGTACTCGAAGGCGAGCAAATATTACTTGTGAATTATTTGTGATCGGTGCGTGGACCAAAAACTAGCAACAGGCTGTGCTAGCGCGGGAAACGACGGGAAACGGGGAAAAAACTCGGCAGAGCAAACTAGCTTGGCAGCCGGCACTCGTCACAAACTTCCAGAGGTACAAGGTCTAGTTCCTTCGTTCCATGGCGAAAACAGACAGCAAAATGAGAGATCTTCTTGGTCACAGCAACTTTCTTTATTGTACAGTAAACCTCGTAGATACTTCACAGCTAATACAGGCTTGTTGATAATCCATAGTGGAAATCGTAGGTACTCATAGGTAATCGTTTTACAATACTTTCGGGACTCCTTATATGTTGTCTTAAACAAACACAGGTGGCACAGTATTCAATGGAAACAAAAACTCGTGTGAACTAGATAACTTACAAAAGATCTCATTGGTTAAATTCTGGGCCTATCTGATAGTAAAAGTGCGCATGAAAGCGTAAATGTAGGAAGGAACCATACATTGTTTGAGTTCATCAGCTGTTCTATTAGTAAATGGACGATCTATTGAAAGTACGTGTGATTTGCTGTAAATAATGTTCTATTAGTAACCTATTGTCGCATATTGTGAGAGCTCTGTCCTATTCTGCATTTCACATGAGTGTAGTTGTACAGTTCCAAGTGAAATCACTAAATCTTTCCTAGTTTGAGGAAGGGGCCGATTTCCTATCGTGACATTTGTCTCTATTCAGGTAGTGTAATGTTTAGTAGAACTGTTGTGAAAGAGGTACTTGTACCCTGTAGGATGTAACGTAAAGTACTGTAATTTATTATCATTAATCTAACTTAATGGTTACTAACGTAGTCTTATATCGAAATGTTACTATTGTATCTGTTGTAAGTATTAGATGTAAGTGTAGCAGTTGTAAATGTAAGGGAGATATTGTATAATTAGCGTCACCTTGCAAGCTTAGTCGCGTTATTTTCTCTCAGTGTTTTACAAAATAAAAGTTGTATTAAAAAGAAAAACAAAAATACAAATAAACTCGTTCAATATTTTCCCAATACGGACCTCACACTAGTTCTATAACATATATAACCCGAATATAATGACAATGACCTAGAACAGGAGGTGTGTCGCGTGGCGGCTGTCAATTCAAAGTTGTATAACGTACCGTCCTTCTTTTACATATGCACAGAGAATATTCAGTTGAGTTCGATGAGCCTGAATTAGTTTTACAGCAGAGCAAATAGCCATCAGCGTACGGGGCGAGGGGGATGGGAGGGCTGCAGCCCCCCCTGTCGGAAAAAAAATAGTATTATTCGGGCAAAACGGATGTACCGTTAGGGCAAAGACATAGTAAAAAATATTCTATTTTTTAATAACTTGATTTGGGTCGTGCTACAATCGTGGACAAAACGGTTAAGAAAACGTACCCTTCCAAGCGTTTTTACAAGTAAACAATCAAACGACAATATTTTTCCCGCCCCCCTCCCCCCAACTCAATGTTGTTTGGTGGGTCACGAACAGTTTCCCGGCAATCAGCACTTCCCAAATCAACATTGTATAGGGGGAGGTAGGGGGGGGGGGGGGGAAGGAGAAGCAACTTGTAGAAATTCGAGGGGAGGAATAGGAAATAATTGTTTTTGGTGGGCAGCGTTCAGATTTCTTAACCAGAATTGTCCACGATTGTAGAACAAGTGCCGAGGATAATGGAAGGCGTGGTCACTTTATCAAAGGATCGCGATCTCAAGACCTACAACGAAAGTAATTCGCTTCTCCACTCAATTTGTGAAGCTCATCTTATCCAACACTGATAATTTGAGTAGATATCTACAGGGAGAACAGATGGATGTCATCACTGCCAAGAAGACTGCTGATGTTGTCGTTAAGACACTGAGCAATTGTCGCAATGAAGAGAGCTTCACTCAGATGTGGTCACATGCTGATGTTATCACGCAAAAAATCAGAATAGGTATCAAGAGTACGAAATTTGCCTTCAGAGATGCCAAGGTGCCACGAACCAGACCATCATGCCGACTTCAGGGCCTTACTGGTAAGACACCTGCTGCGGCAAACGACAGCTCACAACAGACGGCAAAAGACCACTTTCGTATTACCGGTTATTACACAAGTCAGATTGACAAAGTCGTCACTGTAAACTTCAATCAAGGTTTGAGGGCAATGACCAGGAGGTTTTGTGCGCACTGGGCGAAATCGTATTCAGCCGTTCTCCAAGCATCAACAACATCCAAACTGTATCAAATTTCTATGGCGTGGATAGTGAAGTGCTATAAAGTGAGAAGTCAATCTTTGAAAACTACGACTGCGGGGACCCATGCCAGAGAAAAAACGCACCCGTGATGGTAAAGACCATGCATCAAAATGGTCTCCATGACATTTTACCTGTTCTATATAAAGTTGCCTCCATCCTGGCCACAATTCCTGCAACCTCGTGCTCTGCTAAAAGGTCTTTCAGCGTCCTTCGCCGCATCAAGACATTTTAATTTAAGATCCACAATGGGACAAGAAAGACTGACTTAGCAGTATCGCCGTTATTAACATTGAAAGAAAGTATGCAAACAAGACAATGCAGAATTACATACAAAGGATTATTGACATATTTGGGTCTCGAAGTAATCGTTCTTCATACTTCTTTTAGAGCTCAAATGGGTACGTTTTATCTCTCGCTTCATGGTTTTGTATTTTAGAAATGTTGATCTCGATTTACCGAAAATAATTGTACTATTTTGAATGCCCGTGCTCTCACGGTATGGCGAAGAAAACTTGACGTCACGAAAGAATCATCTTGTGCATCTGTGGCCAACAAGTTTCATTCGGGCAAATTATGTTCAGCCCCCCCAACAAAATTTTTCCCGTACGCCGATGCAAATAGCTAAACAAGTCGTTTTCTAGCTTTAGAAAATTACAGGGTCGTAACGAGGTATATTTTTTCCCGACTGATCTCACATTTTGGCCTTAAATTTTGATCCCTGATTCCAAAATCTTTATACATCTTGATCCCTGATCCCGTGAATTAAACTGGAAATAGGACAGCTGGTAAGCTGTGAGTTGAGAACTGTGCAATTATTACTATACTTCCAGGAGGAAAACCATGTTTACCGAATGTTAATTAGAGCGGGAAAATCTAAAAAACCTGTATTTTAAACAGCTTTGGTTATCAACGCAATATTTTTAACGTTCGGAACTTTCGTTCCACTGTCGCTAACGAGTTGTTACACCTAGCTTACGAGCACGGCTGAATAAATATTCTGAGTTCCACATGTAAATTCACATGACAAGATTATTAATTTCCTTAAACACTAAATTGAAAACACTTTTCGCTTTTTAAGAGATTACAGTCTGTTTTAACAATACAGAGAAATAGCCCTTCTGACACTTGTGGTTCTGCCTCTTTTGCCGCCGCTTATGTAGTTGGGTGAATCGAGTTCAACTTCGCAGGCCCCGGCACACCGGCTATGAAATGACCAAAGTGGTAAAACATATGCCAGAATTCATTAAATTCCAAAATGGTGGAGATCACTTGCAATTCATCGCTGGTATGCCGCAGAGATACAGCCGTGTAAATGGGGGTTCACTCGGACTGACAGTGAATTATTATTACCTACGATTACTCTTTTCCCGCCTGACTGGACACCACGAAATTGGACTTCAAAGGGGAAGTGTCATGGTGTTTTTGACCTCTGACGGTATGTCGTACGCCCTGCAGCAGCAATTGAAAGCCAGCCTTTAGTGAAGACCTGCAACCTTTCTCAAACGACTCCCAATCTTTACACTTTACACTTACCTTTGGGTAAGTTGCCCCCTGCTGTGCTCTGCGACAACTAAACGTACAGGCAAATTAGTCAATTCTGAAATCATTCCGTGCTGCTTGAGGTTTGAAGTTTGAAGTTTATTTGCCTTTCTTTCTAATATATTTACAATTAATTGAGTGGTTAATGTATGGCGAGGTGACCTCTAGAAACCAGCAGGCTTATAGTTGAGGCCACCTCGTACCTAAAAAATATATGCTTATATAGTTTGTGCAACAAGTGTGCGGCTTTGTCAATTCAGTGTGATTATTTTATTAAAAACTCTAGCAGTTTATACTTAAAGTTGGGAAAACTTGTCAGAGAAGTGATTGTCTCAGGAAGAGAATTCCAGATCTTTGGGCCTTGGTAAAGAATTGTGAATTTTTTCAGATTAGTTCGGCAATGATGCACGCGATAGTTGTTGGCAGTTCTGGTGCTATAGCCATGAATTTGACTGATTGTCAAAAACAAGTTGAAAAACAAAGGGGGCAAAAGGTTGTTATGATAACAGTACATAAATTTCGCTATTAGAAATGTATTGATTTGATAAATGTCTAAAATTTTTAATTTGGAGAATAAAGGAGCAGAATGTGCTCTATAGTCTGAATTGGTAATAGCTCGCACAGTCCGTTTTTGCAAACAATAAATTCTATTTAAGTTAGTTATGTATGTAGACGACCATGTAGAATTACAATAGGTAATATAAGGATAAACTAGCGAGTAGTACAAAGTAAGTTTAGTTTTTGAGGATAGATAGAAGCGGGACCTGAATAACATTCCAATTGATTTAGAGATTTGTTTACATAGATAGCTGATATGATCTTGCTTCATGCAGTATCTAGATGCAATGTCGTGTCTCCTACACCTGGCTGAGAGATTTTCTGAATTGTGATTGGCCGAGAGGAGCTGTATGTCAAAATACAAATTAAAATACCTACTCTATAAATGACAGTTGCGTAGTAACCTTGGATAACGAAGGGTGAAAGAGTTTAAAATATTGGAGAAGAGATCAGTATGAATACAATGTCAACCTTCGCGAAACTCACGAACTTAAAGGGAGGGGTTCACATTTCAGCGCAGGTGCATGAATCTAAATGCTTTTTTCTCTTTCTTATCAACTTAATGGCCTTAATCCCACTCACATGTACTTTAGTAATCACATTCTAAGAGCCCAGGGTAAATCTAACGAAAACAGATAAAATCTATGCACATCATCCTGAAAAACGGTCTTTTCGCACTCTTGGTTACGTCCGCATTGATTTACTGAAATACAATATGTAGTGTATCATGTAATTTAAGAACATCTTAAGAACGTTTTCAGCCTCAGATCGCAAAAAAAATATAAGAACGTTCAGCCTCAGCTCCAAAATTAGACGTTCTTATAAGAAAAACAGAGTGTATTGTAAATATTGTTTGTAGAGTCAGCAGTATACGTATGATAAGTACGCTGGGGTTATAGTCAGTAAATATAGTATGTCTTGTTAATGTCAGTATTGTAAGTTATAAGTAGTGTACATAGTGTTTATTATTGTAAATGTTGGTGTTGTGAACAAGCTAGCTGCGTTTTCATTAAATAGCGCTAAAATGACGTGGCGGCAAGTTTTGTGGAGTTCAGACAAGTCAATTTAGGATTAATCTTATTTCTCGGAAATTGAATGTTGCGTTATGAAAACTGCACTGAAACGGACAGGCAACTATTTTCGTTTCATTCTCCATGATGAAGATCTACCGAATGGACGTCGTGCTCGCTTCAGTTTGCGTAATGTTTTTTTTTTGGAATATTTCTTGTTTGCAGGCTTCCTTTCGCCAATCAGTTACCTGGCTTTGTTGCAAGTCGTCTATTTACGTCATTCACACAAATTTCTTGACATATGTCAATCACATTGACATACACGCAAAAATGAAATACAGTCAAACCTGTATATAACGGCCACCCTCTGGACTTGAGTAAGTGGCCGCTCAATACAGGTGGCCGCTTAATACAGGATCATTAAAAATACTCAATGGGCGCGGTCTAATGTCAATTTTAATGGTGTATCATACAAAAAACACTTCATGCAAGGACTCAATAGGACAATCAACACTCTTTCAATGGATCAATACTTTAAACAAAGTTCAGTGTCAACTTGTAACTTAACGGTATAATATATACGTAACATTGTGTAAAAGTACTATACAATAAATTGTCCTCTACTCTTCTACGGTGTACAGTGCTCTATTTCTATGACTTACAGTTCACAACAAAATATCCCAGTCCGCCATTTCATAGTTGTTACGCTCAATGTTCAATGTCACATGGCTGAAGAACAAGTTAATTAAAGAGCAATTTCTTTCTCAAGAGTGAAGCATATTCAAAACAAACTTTTTTTTGGCGTTCGTGATATGGTACTGTACTTCAGCACATTGCGGACATCTGAAAAGCGTTAACTATATTAAACGGCCGAGTATCAGCTTACAGTAGCTTTGCACATGTTATTTCTTTATAGTGATGCTGGATCGCATTTTTAACACAATAAAATACCGCACAAAATAACATATGGCTTAGTTTCCATTCAAGGGTGGCCGCCTAATAAAGGTAAAAATAACAAAGAAAGACAAACACATAGGACTGCTACAGGGTGGCCGCGGCCGCTTAATAGAGGTGACCGCCTAATACAGGTAACAAATACAGCGTTTGTATGAGCAAACAATCGGGACTTTAAAAACTGGCCGCTTAAGAGAGGGTGGCCGCTTAATACAGGGCCGTTATATACAGGTTCGACTGTATCTAATAACGTAAAATAGGTAGCAATTCGGTTCCTAGGTAGTTTCTGTAAAAGTTGAACGAGTTAAGATAATGGCGAATTTTGGTTAAATAAAATAAAGGTATATTTTCAAGTGAAGTTTTTCGTTGTCGTCGTTGCTTAAGTTCCCTAATACATATTTTAACTAAAACATCTCCTTTCCTTTTGATGACCGTTCCATTCTTTGTTGTGAAGAATTTTATATTTTCCCAGAAAGTTCTCCACCGCTGAGTAAAACCCGGCGGTCTTCACGAAGTGAACACCATCATACGCAGCTTCAGGATTCGAGTCCGTCATGTGATACAAGTCTAAAACGTCAAATCCTGCTTGGCACATGGCTGTAGTTGCATAGGCAGCGTAAAGGAGATTTCGCTGAAATAGTAAAAAAACAAACAAAACAAAAAAAAAACAAGAAAACAGGAAAACACGTTAACTTTGTACATTAGCCGGTTCTCTGTAGATTGTACCGGAGAAATGAACCGGTAACAAAAGCCGGGGGAAATTCCCATATAAAAGTGACAGGGGTGATCGTCGGAAATTTTGGAAAGAATCGCTAAAAGGTACCAGAATTATGTTTTGTGGGCATGGTCTATACAACTTTTTACCCCTAAGAGGTACCAACTGTAAAACAATAAACTAATTGACAGCTGACTGACAATTACTTGCTCTCATATGTTTTCAGCTCAATATCCTAAAGGGTACCACCATCCTCTGACGGAAGTCGTTTTAGATTTTAGCATCCTAAAGGGGAACCAAACCACGAATTTTAATCCCGAAAAGGTACGACGATCACCCCATCACTTTTATATGGGAGTAACCCCCTCCCCCGGAACAAAACTTGCACGAACGCCACACTGTGCCAGCTATACGGTCAACCTATCTTCGAAAGTTTTGTCCTTGTGCCAGCCGCAGGAACACTTTGGGATATGAGTCGATGCCAAAACTACGACCGTGCATAATGAAATAGCCGGAACAAAACTCTAAGTTTTGTTTTGTAGTTTTATTGTAATTGTAATTGTCACTGAACTGAAGAGTCCCTTTGGAGAGTGCGAATAAAGTTTGTATTTGTATTGTATTCAAAATTCATCGGTAAACAAGGGGTCCTTGCAAGTTTCGTACACGTAACGGTACAAAGTGACCGTGGGCTCGATTTTCTCCCTCGGGTCCAGGTTGCCTCCCCCGGGGTGAGTGTGAGCTCATTTCCCAAACAGCAGCTGGTAATCGAGCCTAATGTGAACGTAGCCTTGGTTAGAATTAAACTGACAAGGATTTGTGTTAGTTATAACCCACCGGAAAGTTTCGGAAAGGGAGGCATATACATCATGGTAAGGTAAGGGTAACTATGGAGGGTTAGGGTTATGTGGGTGACTATATGGTACCTTACCATGAATTACTTGCCGGCTTTCCTGCCGAATTTAACCTCGTCCCCAGGGTCTTGGCGATATTCAAAATGGCGGACGGCGGCGAAGATCTTCGCTGCAAAAAGTCCACGAATCGCGGGGTTTTGTCACATGACACACACTTGAGTTTTGTGTTCGCTACACTTTTTTCGGGATCAATTGTGTTTTGATGTATACCATATTTGATCCCGGAAAAATAGTCGCGACCCCCTTACCTGCGTGGTTAAAAATAAGGAATTCGGAGTAGTAGCTTTTCTCTTTGTCTTTTTAGCAGCAGTAGCGGATTTCCAAATAATTTTAGCCTTGAACTTCGGACCATTTTTCCCTTCGTAATCAGTTATTTCCTATAATGTGTATGTAAGGTCTGCAATGAGTTTCTGGAAAGTTGTAAAATTAAGAATTGTTGCCGCATGATGTCCAATATTAATCACTAGCGTGCTGTTTTCTGTTTGCATTTCCGGTTGACGGAGAATCTTCACAATGGCTCCAATGATATTATCCTGCTGAAAATCAAGATCGTCATCTGGTGCCTCGGTGTTTTGCCCCAGACCTCTGGGAAACAGCCAAGTGAACATCAACCGGCATTGCTGGTAGAGGATCGTACACAAAGGTCGTTGAGTAAGCGGAAGAAACATTTCCCTGGTGACTGAATCTCCGTACATCCAAAATGTGCCTGTTTTATTGTAGCCCTCTGGTAACGACCAGTTGTATGATTCTGTTATGAAAGACATGAAAAAAGACAAAATATGAATATCAGCTTTATCCACAAGAATTAGCCACTGGTAAGGTAACGCCGTACACAAGCTATAGCCTACAATGGCGTAGTTGCCGTTAGTCCATCGCAGAATTACTTATTTAATTATTTAGTTGTTTTTCGGCTGCCGTCTAATTTGCTATCGAATTAGTTGCTTTTTATTCTTCAAAATTACCTGTAATGTAATGTGCTTCGCGCTTGGGCCATAATATCAAAGGGAAAAACTTCTGTCCGTAAATTACAGCACGGACCTCGGACTCGGCTAGTTAGAGGTATGTATATTCGCTCTGCGCATTCATTAAACTTTTGACTTGTTGTTTTCTGAAGAATTGTCTTCTTAGTTTTGTTTGTTGCTATACAAACAAAAACAAAAACACTTATTGACTATTCCCTCGGGAAACAGTTATTTTTGTTCTCCCTCGAATAGATAGTTAGCCTAAAGGCTTGTAGGGTCAACTTAATTCATCTCGGGAAACATCGAGATTATGGGGAAAAGAAAACTAACTTTTACCCTCGGGACCAGTCATTAATAAAAATTCTGGAATATATGATCCAACAATCCAACTTTAGTCTTTGAGGGCCAACACCTCATTTTTTCGACCGGCTATAGGACATTTTCACTATGGCGTCATTTGACTACAACTACCAGAATCCTTCAGTGTTTTGTTTTCTCATGCTAATTAGAGCTATTGTTCTTTGCTCTCCACTGGGATTACAAAATTTGAATTCGAAAAGAAAAACAAAATTAATTCTGGAAGTTGTAGTCAAATGGCACCATCATGAAAATGGCCTATTAGGTACTCGTCCCGATACCGATCGATGTGAAATCTAAACTGATTATTGGCTATGGAGTGAAGTTACACAGCATTGATATTTTGGCAAAATCGATATTGCCATAACGAAGATAAACAAAAAATCTTCAAAATCAGGAAATTCGTTGATATATCTTCTCTTTCGTAATTTTTGGAGTTTTTTCGTGTATAAAAGTATTTAGTTTTAGTATCAGCGTAGTTTTGAGCCTAAACACATAAAAAGTGGAATAAACAGTAAAAGATTTGCAGTGTCCTGCGAACCTTTGACGTCTGGTTTCCACCCAGTTTCACTCGTCCATCGACCAAACGGATACATAAGATACTTGCAGCTGCGAGGACAGGAGTCCAGCCCTTCAAGCTTGTCTGGCAAAACAGAAGCAGAAAAAAATCGTAATTGTAAATACTTGTAAAACATTAAAACCACAAACATGCATGAATTCTAATAGCGCCCACGAAATCGTTGTGGGAAAGAGGGTAAAATGACTCCCCCCCCCCCCCCCCCCATCCCCCTTGCCAAACGACTGACTCGATGGCCAGATATTCCGATTACGTATTATAAAAGGAAAGAACCTTTTTGGGGGTTGCGTCAGAGCGACCTTTGTGGGCATGAGTCAGCTTAGCATTTTTTAAAGTAGCAGAGGACAAGGTGGAATAGGACTGGGGCTTACACAGATGTTACAGCGTCGCCAGGCCAAAGTAAACGGAAAGGAAGAAATCGGGTGATTCTGTTCCACATTGCCCTTTAATATTAGTCAACCCTTGTCGAAGTGACAGCCTTATTTTTCAGAATCTTTGTTTTTCGTTTGATTGTTCATGAATAGCTTCTCGGGGACGGGGGCAATATTTTCGTTTGGTTATCTTGGTTTTATTTATCGTTGGTGTTGTGAAACAATATAATGAATATTTTATTTATGGTGAATATTCTAAGTAATGGTGTAGCATTTATCTATTGCTGATTAAAAGTTGTTTTCTCCAGGTTTGAATTTGGTACGAGCAGTTGTTCTGTTTTGGACTCATTCTTCTCAGGAAATATTTTTTTCAAGCATTCTTTAAATGGGTTTTCTCTGTAGATAAAAATGAATTATCATTCGATGTATTTTTCCTCTTTTTCATTGGCCGAGAACAAACCACGTGACCTACAAATAACTGCCTACAAATAATGGTCTGCTCATGTGCAATACTGTCCAACAGTGTTTTGCTGCAAATAATATTCTGCTCATGCGTAATTGAAATCACGCTCTCGCATGAAAATGGCAGATCGCTTCCCTGAGCTGTCAGAGAGTGATTTCTAAAAAATAATCACGAAAAATAAACTCGGTGATCGAATGATAAAACAGTTATTGAACTCAGTTGTCGCAAAATATCGTGATTTGTCAGTGTCTCGCAGATCAATTATTTGCCTCAGCCTTCGGCTTCGGCAAATAATTGATCTGCTCACCACTGATAAATCACAATATTTTGCTCAACCTCGTCCAATAATTGTTAATTGTTTACATTAAGTCATGGTTTATTTTGTTCCTTTAGTCCTTTCAAAAGCAGGTGCCCATGAGTTCTCATCGGCTCCTGTCAAAAGTTATCCTTTCGCTGGTATTTGCCCGAAAAAAAAAGCCTGGTGAAATTCCACACTGACAGTGTTTCTTACCGTATTTATACCAACCATTATTTTTACTTAAAAGTATTATTTTAATAATAATAATAATAATAATAATAATAATAATATTAATATTAATAATAAACTCGATAGTGACTGGTAGTCTCCACCACTCCTTGTTTAATCATTAAGAGCGACTCTCCCTAAGATCCTCATATTCAATTTTATCTAAAAAATAGATTAAGACAGATGTAAAAAAATTAATTAAATTTCAATGTTCGTATTTCATAGTTTTTACCTACTTGCCAAGAGAAGATGACGTAAGAATTATCAAAGAAATCTAATTTTAGATAAAAATTGAATATGAGGATCTTAGGAAGAGTCGCTCTCAAATAACATTCGCCTCGTTGGCATGATTCGAGTTAGCCGCACTCTCAAATCAATAACATGACAACTGATGGACAGTTAAAGCCAGTTTCCCTTGAAAATACTAAGTACGAGCAGCTGTTGAATGCAAAACAATTTCACCTGAAATGAAATCCCTTAACAGTGAAATCATCAACTCTAATTCAGTTTGCTCTTTTAAGAAATCCCTTAAGAATTCAAAAAATTAAAAATATGAAGAACACGTGATTTTCTAGCTTAATACTGTTATCTGTTTAACGTCCTTACGCCATGTAACTAACTTTATTAATTATTTGTAGTCAACTTAGTTTAATTGGGGGGTGGGGTGGGGAGGCGATTGACGCTAAGCTTGCTAGTTTCTGTTCGGTCTCCTCGCCACTTTTATCTTTGTAACCAGTAAATCAAATTATTTTATTGTGTCTTCTTTGTAATTTCTTTGTGAGGAAAAATAATTTTAAAAAAAAACTACGTCTGTTCAGGGAATCAAACAGATGTTATCAACTAAGTTGGTGGGGCTGAAAAGAAGCGGACTCTGAATAGTTCCTTATTTTTTCACTTGGCTTGGGGATACTAAGGCGAGAGAAAGATTTGAGTGTACGCAAAAATTCCCTCTCAAACCACGTGGCATCTCCTCGCGGATAGCAATTCTCGCGCGCTGCCACGTATTTCGCTAGCCTTGCTACACTCTTTCAGTTTAAGAACGTTTGATTTTGGGGCTGAGGCTGAACATTTTTATTTTATTTTATTTATTTATTTATTTTTTGACAACTTGAGCCTGAAAAGTTCGTAAGTTACCTGTTATAGAGCAGTTTTCAATTGACTGTCGAAAGCAACTTCGCTTTTCCTTTGGTTTTGCTTTTCTATGCTCTGTGATTAGTTACCAAAATTCGCGCCAGTTTTTCAACCAATGAGAAGCAAAACTAAAACCAATCGTGCCTCGCTCGCACGCGTTTTCCCGCGCTTGGCGCGGGTTGTGTGTATTTGCTTCGAGGTCTGATTGGTTCATTGTGCTGTTTACGTCTGTTGTGATTGGCCAGAGTAATTACTTTGGTTCTGGTTTTACGACACTGAATTGAAAACCGCTCTAGTATTTCAATAAATCTATACGGATGTGACCAAGACACCTATAAAAGAACAATATGAGACAAAATGAGATGTTCATCTATGTACCAGGTATGCAAAAAATCCATTGTCGATGCTAAAATGTGTCTCCTTATCATTCGTGTTAATTGGACTGCATAGACTAAAGATTATATCCGTATTTATACTGTTCATTTTAAAAACATTTGGTCGAAATAAAAATGTTCTTAACTGACTCTCAGCCTGGATAATGTTCTTAGTATGTTCTGAAATTTTAGTTAATCTTAGCCTCAACGTTCTCACAAAAAAGGTGCTTATAAAAAAAAAGAAGTGTATCCCAAAGAAAGTGTAGATAATAGAAAAGATAAGGAATGTATATTAAGGTTTTTTATTTCTAAATACTACTTCACAAACCGTGAACGATCAATCTTGCTCAACATAGGATCGTGATCAGTCGAAAATGATAAAAATAGAAATGAAAATCAAAAAGACTACTGCAAGGATTCTGATCAAACAACATGAAAACGCTTGAGTAAAACTAGAAAGCGGAAGTACCTATGACATGACGTGTTATGATATGCCTAGATAAGCAAACAGCAAAAGAAAAATTGTGTACTGCATATAATAACAGATTATAGTCCGTCACGCTTGTTAATCCCTAGAGGCTACAGAGTTTTGGATTATGAATGATGTGCGATTCGCGCGCTTTCTTGAAACAATCGCGTTCATTACTTAGTTTTTCAATAGGAAAAAATTTAAATCCGTATTCATACCTACTAAAGACGACTTTAATTGTGCCTCGGTTACTGTTATGTTAATCCAGTTGTTGAAGGACTGGTACAGAAGGTGGTCAATGGGCCGACCTAATATTAAGAGCTTCTGATTTCTCCCCTCGGAATTGCCTCTAATAAACCAATCCTTTGGAGGGTTTCTAAAACCATCGCAAAGGCTATAATCAAGGTAGACCATCAACTCATAGCTTCCAAGCTCCGTGAGGAGAAATAGAGCTTCGTAAGTTCCGTTATGGTGATCAAACATGGTGGCTCCAACTTTAGATGGTCCACGTATGGAAACCCTCCACGTATCTCCACCAATCGTCTTTGTTTTATTGTCTGACGTTTTTGATTGGATGAAAATCCTGCTAAACTCTCCGGCTGGTCTGATGTCCCAAAACACGATTTCACTGGTGCTGGCGTTGCTTCTGTGTATCTTGTCCCACTTGACTGGATGCCAAGCCATGTCATCTTTGCAGTATTCCACCAAACTTTGCCAATCGACGCGTGCCCGCCGCTGACGAAGCCAACTTCGTCTAAAGTTGTCTAATCGAGGTTCCGCGAGATTAACTGTGACCGGTTTCGTGGCTATGCATTGAAATAGCGAACTGGAAGAGCTACACGGTTCTATTAAATAATAATTCGCGATAAGTTCGTAAGACATGAACACAAGGAAAACGAGGAACCCAATTAAGAGCGGTTTTCTTTTTGGGAGCAAAATTGGAAGTCGTTGTTGTGACATTTGTGCGATATGTAAAAACTAATCTTCTCCTTCAGTCCTTAAGATTAGCGGGCCACGCAAAATTATCGGCAACCAGTCGAAACCTGCAAAACAAATAAAAATTAAGTCCATGCAAAGTTAATCGATGCAATGGAATGAAGTAAAATGGATACAAAACGAAGAAAGCAAGGCCGAGAATTGATATCATTGTAGAACCCAAGTTTTGCGGGTTTATTACAAGACAGTTGAAACTTACAATATTTCGGCTCTATTTCAGAGTCATAGTCATGTAAAGATATTTTTTCAGTATATCCCACTTCACCACACGTGCGCAATCCGCTCTAGCGCTTGTTGTTTTAACAAAAACCCCTATAAACCGTACATTTTTTGAAAGTTTAATAATTAAGGATTCTGACTAAATATTATTTAAAGGCTTAAAATTCAATGTGTTTCGAAAACGCGGATCGTTTTACAAAACTTCATGTCTTCATAAATGAAGTCCTAGGCCCGCTAAAATTAGACGGGACAAAACGATTAACATATCATTCGTTTCTTCACACGTTGACTACAAAAACCATGCCTCAGATTTTTGACAAGTGCGTTTGTTTTTTCTTTACAAGGGGTTAAAGTTAAGAAAGAGAAAAAAAATAGGACTGCCTACAAAAAAAAGGCATAACTTTTTAACAAGAGGACTAATTAAAATTCGCAGACAAAGTTTTGCTGCATGACGACAATCTCTCCAAGTTCCGGTCAAATTGGTCTAGGGGCTACTGACTTGGAACTCAAAATGCACGTACAATTCGCTTATGTTTTACTCTCGAGAAACAGGGAAAATAGAAACAACAACTCTGCCTTTCAGTGTAATGAGATTGTTTCCGGGATCATAACTCTTAGGGCGATACTGCAGAGGAATCAACTTTCTCTAACAATGGGACTATGACGGTTAACAAGAAACAGGCGTAAACTTCCCGGCCTCGACGGCGGAAAATAACTCAGCTCGTTTTACAGAGTCCCCTCGGTTCCAGACTACCGGAGAGAAACTGAAAGTTTGGACTGCTGAGCTGAATGTTTGAATCGCCGAAGTGAATGTTTGAATCGAGCCACTACACAACTACATTGTGAGACTATGTTTGAATTTATAATCTGGATTTCATATCTTAAAATTAAAGTGCAGAATGTTTCAACAGCAGGATTTCAGCATTTTCTATCGAAATTGAATGCGGAATTTATGTTGTAGTGTTTGAGTTTCAGGATTTCATTGAAGAAATGCACGTTTGGATTGAATGATCAAATGTTTGAATTGAAAAATGGCATGTTTGAATTGACGAAATGCATGCTTGAACTGAATGATAGGCCAGGCAATACAAGGAATGCATGTTTAACTTGAAGAATGGCATTTCTGGATTGAAGGAAAGGGTGTTTGGATTGAAGAATCGAATGTTTGAAACAAACAATTCCATATTTGGATTGAATGATGGAATGTTTGAATCGACCCATTCCATATTTGCATTGAAGGATTGAATGTTTGTATTGAAGGATCGAAAGTTTGAACCGAACAATTACAGATTTGAATTGAAGGATCGAATGTTTGAATTAATAATTTGAATTTTGACACTAAAAACGCGCCATAGGATGTAACGTAAAGTGCTGTAATTTATTATCATTAATGTAACTTAATGGTTACTAACGTAGTCTTATATCGAAATGTTACTATTGTATCTGTTGTAAGTATTATATGTAAGTGTAGCAGTTGTAAATGTAAGGGAGATATTGTATAATAAGCGTCACCTTGCAAGCTTAGTCGTGTTATTTTTTCTAAGTGTTTTACAAAATAAAAGTTGTATTAAAAAGAAAAACAAAAAAACGTATAAACTCATTCAATATTTTCCCAATACGGACCTCACACTACTTCTATAACATATATAACCCTAATATAATGACAATGACCTAGAACAGGAGGTGTGTCGCGTGGCGGCTGTCAATTCAAAGTTGTACAACGTACAGTCCTTCCTTTACATGCACAGAGAATATTCAGTTGAGTTCGATGAGCCTGAATTAGTTTTACAGCAGAGCAAATAGCCATCAGCGTACGGGGCGGGGGGGCTGGGGGGTGGGGGGGGGGGGGCTGCAGCCCCACCTGTCGGAAAAAAAATAGTATTATTCGGGCAAAACGGATGTACCGTTAGGGCAAAGACATAGTAAAAAATATTCTATTTTTTAATAACTTGATTTGGGTCGTGTTACAATCGTGGACAAAACGGTTAAGAAAACGTACCCTTCCAAGCGTTTTTACAAGTAAACAATCGAACGACAATATTTTTCCCGCCCCCCTCCCACCAACTCAAAGTTGTTTGGTGGGTCACGAACAGTTTCCCGGCAATCAGCACTTCCCAAATCAACATTGTATAGGGGGAGGTGGGGGAAGGGGGGGGGGAAGGAGAAGTAACTTGTAGAAATTCGAGGGGAGGAATAGGAAATAATTGTTTTTGGTGGGCAGCGTTCAGATTTCTTAACCAGAATTGTCCACGATTGTAGAGCAAGTGCCGAGGATAATGGAAGGCGTGGTCACTTTATCAAAGGATCACGATCTCAAGACCTACAACGAAAGTAATTCGCTTCTCCACTCAATTTGTGACTTTAAGTTTGTTTATGGCTTGATGGTTTTGAAGCTCATCTTATCCAACACTGATAATTTGAGTAGATATCTACGGGGAGAACAGATGGATGTCATCACTGCTAAGAAGACTGCTGATGCTGTCGCTAAGACACTGAGCAATTGTCCCAATGAAGAGAGCTTCACTCAGATGTGGTCACATGCTGATGTTATGGCGCAAAAAATCAGAATAGGTATCAAGAGTACGAAATTTGCCTTCAGAGATGCCAAGGTGCCACGAACCAGACCATCATGCCGACTTCAGGGCCTTACTGGTAAGACACCTGCTGCAGCAAACGACAGCTCACAACAGACGGCAAAAGAACACTTTCGTATTACCGGTTATTACACAAGTATTGACAAAGTCGTCACTGTAAACTTCAATCAAGGTTTGGGGGCAATGACCAGGAGGTTTTGAGCGCACTGGGCGAAATCGTATTCAGCTGTTCTCCAAGCATCAACAACATCCAAACTGTATCAAATTTCTATGGCGTGGATGGTGAAGTGCTATAAAGTGAGAAGTCAATCTTTGAAAACTACGACTGCGGGGACCCATGCCAGAGATTTGATGCATCAAAATGGTCTCCATGACATTTTACCTGTTCTATATAAAGTTGCCTCCATCCTGGCCACAATTCCTGCAACCTCGTGCTCTGCTAAAAGGTCTTTCAGCGCCCTTCGCCGCATCAAGACATTTTAATTTAAGATCCACAATGGGACAAGAAAGACCGACTTAGCAGTATCGCCGTTGTTAACATTGGAAGAAAGTATGCAAACAAGACAATGCAGAATTACATACAAAGGATTATTGACATATTTGGGTCTCGAAGTAATCGTTCTTCATACTTCTTTTAGAGCTCAAATGGGTACGTTTTATCTCTCGCTTCATGGTTTTGTATTTTAGAAATGTTGATCTCGATTTACCGAAAATAATTGTACTATTTTGAATGCCCGTGCTCACACGGTATGGCGAAGAAAACTTGACGTCACGTAAGAATTATCTTGTGCATCTGTGACCAACAAGTTTCATTCGGGCAAATTATATTCAGCCCCCCCAAACAAAAATTTTCCCGTACGCAGATGCAAATAGCTAAACAAGTCGTTTTCTAGCTTTAGAAAATTACAGGGTCGTAACGAGGTATATTTTTTCCCGACTGATCTCACTTTTGATCCCTGATTCTCAAACTCATTAATAATTCAAAAGCCAAAGACAAAGGAAATCATGCACCGTGACGTGTTTGGATATCTGATGAAAAACTCCTCGTTTTTGCATCATTAATTTCTCCTTCAAAATCAGTTTGTTTAAGAAGCTATATCAAACACTCGTCACAGTGTCTCATCACAATATCAAAAACCTCGAAGTTCGTCAAAAA
The DNA here is from genome assembly GCF_977016875.1 of Pavona decussata. NCBI lineage: Eukaryota > Metazoa > Cnidaria > Anthozoa > Scleractinia > Agariciidae > Pavona > Pavona decussata. The sequence continues at coordinate 281,757 of NW_028145484.1, forward strand.
TACTCCGCTACGCGTCGTATTTTCAACTCTCTTCTCGGTGTTTGATATGTGATGAAACACTGTGCCTCGTGTTTGATATATTACTTCCAAAATCTTTATACATCTTGATCCCTGATCCCGTGAATTAAACTGGAAATAGGACAGCTGGTAAGCTGTGAGTTGAGAACTGTGCAATTATTACTATACTTCCAGGAGGAAAACCATGTTTACCGAATGTTAATTAGGGCGGGAAAATCTAAAAACCAGTATTTTAAACAGCTTTGGTTCACAACGCAATATTTTTAACGTTCGGAACTTTCGTTCCACTGTCGCTAACGAGTTGTAACACCTAGCTTACGAGCACGGCTGAATAAATATTCTGAGTTCCACATGTAAATTCACATGACAAGATTATTAATTTCCTTAAACACTAAATTGAAAACACTTTTCGCTTTTTAAGAGATTACAGTCTGTTTTAACAATACAGAGAAATAGCCTTTCTGACACTTGTGGTTCTGCCTCTTTTGCCGCCACTTATGTAGTTGGGTGAATCGAGTTCAACTTCGCAGGCCCCGGCACACCGGCTATGAAATGACCAAAGTGGTAAAATCTATGCCAGAATTCATTAAATACCAAACTGGTGGAGATCATTTCCAATTCATCGCTGGTATGCCGCAGAGATACAGTTGTGTACATGGGGCCTCACTAGGACTGACAATGAATTATTATTACCTACGATTACGGTAAGTCGTACGTCCTGCAGCGGCAAATAAGAGCCAGCCTTTAGTGAAGACCTGAAGCCCTTCTCAAACGACTCCAAATCTTTACACTTTACACTTACCTTTGGGTAAGTTGCCTTCTGCTGTGCTCTGCAACAACTGAACGTACAGGCAAATTAGTCAATTCTGAAATCATTCCGTGCTGCTAAACTATCTAGATGCAATGTCATGTCTCCTCCACCGGCCGAGAGATTTTCTGAATTGTGATTGGCTGAGAGGAGCTGATTTTATAATAAGAAATTAAAAGGCTTGCTGTATAAATGACAGTTGCGTAGTAGCCTTGGATAACGAAGGGGGAAAGAGTTTAAAATATTGGAGAAGAGATCAGTAGGAATTCAATATCAAGCTAGTAGGTTGATATTGAATTCCTACCGATCTCTTTTAAACTCTTTCACCCTTCGTTATGTTTTGTATTTTATTAAGAGAATTGAGATGAATTCTAAGCCTTACTTCCTTGAACTGTCCAGATTATCTTTCTAACTACATGTTTTATATGTTATACAGTGGAAACTGCCTTAGTAGATATCTCTCAAAGCAATGGTTTTTTCGTAGAATTAATTTTAGTCATGCCGAAACTTCACTTGAAAAAACGTGTTTATAAATCCGTTTTTGATATTTTTTTAAAGTAATTCCGCCGTCTTTCAAGCTGGATTTGTACCATTTGAGTTTTACCTTTTAATATATTAATTGTATCATTTTAATTAACTGATTGGTGTTAGAACTTTTAACATACAAGTGATTATTGAACGGAAGCAGATCATTCTGTTGTACCAACAAGTACAGTGCTAATCAAGTTAATTAATTTTCGATCTTGTGGACACGTACCAAGATCGTCTAGGATTTTCCGACATGTGAAAACTAGGCTTTTAGTGAATTGATAAACAAGTTTAGATGTGAATTTCTGCTTCCGTCAAGTTCCGGCAAACTTAACAATCCATTTTATTTAAACCAATATGTTAGCCATATTTTAATCTGTGGTATGTTTCCAAGGAAACAGTTCAAAACAAAACTTTTGCTTCACACCGAATTCGTACCAGAAGAAAACAACTTTTGTTCAGCATGACTAAAATTAATTCTGCGAAAAAAACCATTGACTTGAGAGATATCTACTAAGGCAGTTTCCACTGTATAACTTGTAAAACGTAGTTAGAAAGATTATCTGGACAGTTCAAGGAAGTAAGGCTTAGAATTCATCTCTGTCTAAGCCGCTTTATCATCCTTGTCTTTCTTGTCTTTCAGTAGTTCTCTTAGCTTGTTCCACTTTAATGGCTATTTGTTAAGAATTGGCCTAGAAATCGGATTTCTAGGCCAATTCCTAACTTTTAGTTTTGTATCATTAAAGAGTATGTACATACAACATTCTCAGAGCTTATATGCACTGCGCATATTCCGTGTGGAAGGACGTTATGTTCGGTTTCGGTTGTTGCATTTGTGATTCATTTGCCCATTGCAATTAAATAAAATACATACAGTTCAGGTATCAGGTTGCGGAGACTTAAAAATTTTATTGATTGCACTTAATTGTTAACCATATCCCAAAATAAAGATATTTTGGGTTGCAATCCCGCCAAATCGTTAAATTGGGAGTTCGTTTACAACGATATCCCGATTTAACGATATGATTTTGCTGTCCCCTTGCCATATCGTAAAATCGAGGTTCCACTGTAGATGTCTAAAATAACCTTATCTTCGCTTAATGTCCGAGGGAAAAAAGGAAGGAATTATTTTATTGGCTCAAAAAGAAACATTTTTTCTATTTATATGTTACTAGAAGTTCATTGAACGGAAAAGTCTTCTGAGAATTGGGCAGCTGAATGGGGCAATTCAGCTTTATTCAGTTGTCTGATGAGTAACAAATCAGGTGTCGCTATTCTTTATAATAACAACTTTTCCTTCAAAATCTTGGCAGCTCTGTGATAAAGAGGGCAGATACATTATTGTTGATTTGGAAGTTGACCAGTGAGCTGACCTTGACGATCTGCAATATTTACGCTCCGAATTTCAATACAGATGATCCAGTTTTCTTTAAAACTGTGAGCGAACAAATGTTGTCATTTAAATGCGATGAAATTATTCTCGGCGGAGACTTCAAACTGGTTTTGGATATTTTAAAAAACAAAAAGGGTGGAAAGCAAACAACACACTGTTTCTACTGTTACAGGAACACAAAGCGCTTTCCAGCAGAAGTGGCACCGAATACTTCAGTCATTATAACTCCTTAATCTCTCCTTTCAACAACCGATAAAACAGACGATTTTACTTGAATGATTTTAAGGTCCTCCTTTACAAAGAAAACTGCTTTAACCCTATATTTCTTGGCCCTTTAAAATTCTTTTTCCTGATGTGCCATTTTTGGTGTAACTTACTTCTTCTTAGCCTTAATCAGTAATAGTGTATCTGTTAGTGGCGCTTCTTTTACTTTGTCTCTATTAGCAGTGTAAATGTTTACGAGAACTGTTGTGAAAAAGGTACATGTACCCTGTAGGATGTAACGTACAACGTACAGTCGAGTTCGGTGAGTCTTAATTAGTTTTACAGCAGAGCAAATAGCTAAACAAGCCGTTTTCTAGCTTTAAATTAAACTGGAAATAGGACATCTGGTAAGCTGTGAGTTGGGTACAGGTATTGCTGGAAGAACTGTGCAATTATTACTATACTTACAGGTTGAAAACTATATTTACCGAAAGTTAATTAGAGCAGAAAAATCTAAAAACCAGCATTTAAAACAGCTTTGGTTCACAACGCAATATGTTTAACGTTCGGAACTTTCGTTCCACTCTCGCTAACGAGTTGTAACATCTGGCTTACGAGCACGGCTGAATAAATATTCTGAATTCCACGCGTAAATTCACATGACAAGATTATTAATTTCCTTAAACACTAAACTGAAAACACTTTTCGCTTTCTAAGAGATTGGAGTCTTTTTTGACAATACAGAGAAAGAGCCCTTCTGACACTTGTGGTTCTGCCTCTTTTGCCGCCGCTTATGTAGTCGGGTGAATCGAGTTCAACTTTGCAGGCCCCGGCACACCGGCTATGAAATGACCAAAGTGGTAAAACATATGCCAGAATTCATTAAATTCCAAACTGGTGGAGATCACTTGCAATTCATCGCTGGTATGCCGCAGAGATACAGCCGTGTAAATGGGGGTTCACTTGGACTGACAGTGAATTATTATTACCTACGATTACTCTTTTCCCGCCTGACTGGACACCACGAAATTGGACTTCAAAGGGGAAGTGTCATGGTGTTTTTGACCTCTGACGGTATGTCGTACGCCCTGCAGCAGCAATTGAAAGCCAGCCTTTAGTGAAGACCTGCAACCTTTCTCAAACGACTCCAAATCTTTACACTTTACACTTACCTTTGGGTAAGTTGCCTCCTGCTGTGCTCTGCAACAACTAAACGTACAGGCAAATTAGTCAATTCTGAAATCATTCCGTGCTGCTTGAGGTTTGAAGTTTGAAGTTTATTTGCCTTTCTTTCTAATATATTTACAATTAATTGAGTGGTTAATGTATGGCGAGGTGACCTCTAGAAACCAGCAGGCTTATAGTTGAGGCCACCTCGTACCTAAAAAATATATGCTTATATAGTTTGTGCAACAAGTGTGCGGCTTTGCCAATTCAGTGTGATTATTTTATTAAAAACTCTAGCAGTTTATACTTAAAGTTGGGAAAACTTGTCAGAGAAGTGATTGTAACAGGAAGGGAATTCCAGATCTTTGGGCCTTGGTAAAGAATTGTGAATTTTTTCAGATTAGTTCGGCAATGATGCACGCGATAGTTGTTGGCAGTTCTGGTGCTATAGCCATGAATTTGACTGATTGTCAAAAACAAGTTGAAAAACAAAGGGGGCAAAAGGTTGTTATGATAATAGTACATAAATTTCGCTATTAGAAATGTATTGATTTGATAAATGTCTAAAATTTTTAATTTGGAGAATAAAGGAGCAAAATGTGCTCTATAGTCTGAATTGGTAATAGCTCGCACAGTCCGTTTTTGCAAACAATAAATTCTATTTAAGTTAGTTATGTATGTAGACGACCATGTAGAATTACAATAGGTAATATAAGGATAAATTAGCGAGTAGTACAAAGTAAGTTTAGTTTTTGAGGATAGATAGAAGCGGGACCTGAATAACATTCCAATTGATTTAGAGATTTGTTTACATAGATAGCTGATATGATCTTGCTTCAGTATCTAGATGCAATGTCGTGTCTCCTCCACCTGGCTGAGAGATTTTTTGAATTTTGATTGGCCGAGAGGAGCTGTATGTCAAAATACAAATTAAAATACCTACTCTATAAATGACAGTTGCGTAGTAACCTTGGATAACGAAGGGTGAAAGAGTTTAAAATATTGGAGAAGAGATCAGTATGAATACAATGTCAACCTTCGCGAAACTCACGAACTTAAAGGGAGGGGTTCACATTTCAGCGCAGGTGCATGAATCTAAATGCTTTTTTCTCTTTCTTATCAACTTAATGGCCTGAATCCCACTCACATGTACTTTAGTAATCACATTCTAAGAGCCCAGGGTAAATCTAACGAAAACAGATAAAATCTATGCACATCATCCTGAAAAACGGTCTTTTCGCACTCTTGGTTATGTCCGCATTGATTTACTGAAATACAATATGTAGTGTATCATGTAATTTAAGAACATCTTAAGAACGTTTTCAGCCTCAAATCGCAAGAAAAATATAAGAACGTTCAGCCTCAGCTCCAAAATTAGACGTTCTTATAAAAAAAACAGAGTGTATTGTAAATATTGTTTGTAGAGTCAGCAGCATACGTATGATAAGTACACTGTGGTTATAGTCAGTAAATATAGTATGTCTTGTTAATGTCAGTATTGTAAGTTATAAGTAGTGTACATAGTGTTTATTATTGTAAATGTTGGTGTTGTGAAGTGCTTATATAAAAATAAAAAAATCACATTCTATAATTAGTCCAAGCAAAATGACTGATGACGAAAATTCACAGAAAATGCTAGTGGATTGTACTCATATTGTCGATATTGAATTTAGCGTTGACTCGTAGGATTTACTATGATTTCACGGTTGATGTGTTTACATTTATTTGCATGCGAAATAACGCAATCATATGAAAAATAGGCCTTATCACGGTTTTCGACGCCATTTTGATGTTTTGCCACATTTTCTATAATGACATGTCTACCGTTTTCAAGTACCAAGTAAAAAAAAAAACACTTTGATAACTGTTTCGTTTGAAACTGTTTCTTCCACTACTGGGAAACACAATGTCATGTTTTTTTCGTTGTTCTATTTACTGTTAAGTCTTTTTGTACTCGGAAAAAATAGCAGACATGTTAAAATTACCTTGTTTCAAGTTTAATATTGTGCTTATCAGTTCATTTCTGTCATAATATTCAGCGAGGATTAAATTCAGCATCTCTTGTGATAATGTTAACACTGAAGAGTGGCTAAAATATACTAAAATAAAATGGTGAATGGTAAATGTTTGACTTGGCGAGAAGGTGAGACTAGCGTTTTTCTTGGCGAGCCACATTTGACTTTTTTTATTGCGAGACTGAGTTTTTAAATGAGAACGCCAGACGTTCCGCAGACACCTGAATTCGAAATTTCGAGTACAGTGTATGAGCTTAAATAACAGTTCAGTTAGTTCTAACACTATACGTTCAGATGTACTAGATTGAACAAGCTAGCTGTGTTTTTATTAAATAGCGCTAAAATGACGTGGCGGCAAGTTTTGTGGAGTTCAGACAAGTCAATTTAGGATTAATCTTATTTCTCGGAAATTGAATGTTGCGTTATGAAAACTGCACTGAAACGGACAGGCAACTATTTTCGTTTCATTCTCCATGATGAAGATCTACCGAATGGACGTCGTGCTCGCTTCAGTTTGCGTAATGTTTTTTTGGAATATTTCTTGTTTGCAGGCTTCCTTTCGCCAATCAGCGACCTGACTTTGTTGCAAGTCGTCTATTTACGTCATTCACACAAATTTTTTGACATATGTCAATCACATTGACATACACGCAAAAATTGAAATACAGTCAAACCTGTATATAACGGCCACCCTCTGGACTTGAGTAAGTGGCCGCTTAATACAGGATCATAAAAAATACTCAATGGGCGTGGTCTAATGTCAATTTTAATGGCGTATCATACAAAAAACACTTCATGCAAGGACTCAATAGGACAATCAACACTCTTTCAATGGATCAATACTTTAAACAAAGTTCAGCGTCAACTTGTAACTTAACGGCATAATATATACGTAACATTGTGTAAAAGTACTATACAATAAATTGTCCTCTACTCTTCTACGGTGTACAGTGCTCTATTTTTATGACTTACAGTTCACAACAAAATATCCCAGTCCGCCATTTCATAGTTGTTACGCTCAATGTTCAATGTCACATGGCTGAAGAACAAGTTAATTAAAGAGGAATTTCTTTCTAAAGAGTGAAGCATATTCAAAACAAACTTTTTTTAAGCGTTCGTGATATGGTACTGTACTTCAGCACATTGCGGACATCTGAAAAGCGTTAACTATATTAAACGGCCGAGTATCAGCTTACAGTAGCTTTGTACATGTTATTTCTTTATAGTGTAGACTGTTCACAGTCCCCCTATTTTTCCGTGGGATTCTCGAGACCGGTATGCTTCGATGGAACCGCCGCCATCTTGGTTTGTAAAAGCGAGCGCGATCTGGGGAGAGTGTCTAAACTACCGAGGGGAGCGGGAGTGGGTGTTAGTATAGTTGGGGATGGGAAGCGAAAAAATAGAGGGACTGTAACAGCTTCTCACCGTCTCGCGTTCCAAAGGCCCGTTGCACCAGCAACGGCAACACCTCATTGGTCAATTAGACAATAGTAGTTCTGAAGCGTTGACAGCATGACCGACGTATCTTTCACCGCCGGTTCTAAAAGGGGATACGGCTGGCGTGTAATGTGAAGATCGTGGGGAATGTTTTGATTTTTATCGTTTGTCTCGTTGGCTCGGAGGTCTGATAGTTGAAAATCAGCAGACGTTTGGCAGGCGGCAGACTGCAGTTTTCCGTCTCTTTGGACTGCTTTGAAGTAGATGGCGAACTGTAGGGACGACTTTTTTTTAACAATTCTCTGGGGCGAAACAACACACACAAAGCGCTTGAAACGTTGCTGATCGTGGCTTTCCTCGCAAGCGCTTTTGCAAAGACGCGAAGATTTCCCATCTTGTGGATCCACTTCAACTCCAAGATCGATGTGCTTTAAAAAGATCGGCTAGAGGAATGCTGGCAACTCCAGCTCTTTCCGGGATCTTAAACAAATTTTCTGTGGAAATGTACTTGTTTTTCTTCCCGAAATCGCCGACTGCTATTTTAAAATAAATGTTACAAAATATGCGGCATGTATCTGAAGGTTTCGCTGTTTGCTTCACTGCATGTGTTCCGCTTGTATTGAAATTCACTTTGCAAATAGCTGATGTACTGTACTGTATTTTCAAGCCTACACTCGAAAGACTTTCGCAACTTCATTTTATTCCGCAACTGTACTTTGTTTCGAAATGGTACAGAAACAGTACTATCGTATTTCCTTCAATTTGACATGTTTATCTCTGGGGAGTATATTTTTTGTTTGATTCAATTAGTCGAGGCGACAAAGTCTCGGCACGCCCCTCGAACACGAGACAGTGAGAAGCTGTTACAGTCTCCCTATTTTTCCCCGCCGCCTCCAAACTCCACTCCCCTCCCCTCGGTAGTTTAGACAGTCTCCCCAGATCGCGCTCGCTTTTACAAACCAAAATGGCGGCAGCTCCATCGAAGCATACCGGTCTCGAGAATCCCACGGAAAAATAGGGGGACTGTGAACAGTCTATTTATAGTGATGCTGGATCGCATTTTTAACACAATAAAATACCGCATAAAATAACATATGGCTTAGTTTCCAATCAAGGATGGCCGCTTAATACAGGTAAAAATAACAAAGAAAGACAAACATAGGACTGCTACAGGGTGGCCGCGGCCGCTTAATAGAGGTGACCGCCTAATACAGGTAACAAATACAGCGTTTGTATGAGCAAACAATCGGGACTTTAAAAACTGGCCGCTTAAGAGAGGGTGGCCGCTTAATACAGGGCCGTTATATACAGGTTCGACTGTATCTAATAACGTAAAATAGGTAGCAATTCGGTTCCTAGGTAGTTTCTGTAAAAGTTGAACGAGTTAAGAGAATGGCGAATTTTGGTTAAATAAAATAAAGGTATATTTTCAAGTGAAGTTTTTCGTTGTCGTCGTTGCTTAAGTTCCCTAATACATATTTTAACTAAAACATCTCCTTTCCTTTTGATGACCGTTCCATTCTTTGTTGTGAAGAATTTTATATTTTCCCAGAAAGTTCTCCACCGCTGAGTAAAACCCGGCGGTCTTCACGAAGTGAACACCATCATACGCAGCTTCAGGATTCGAGTCCGTCATGTGATACAAGTCTAAAACGTCAAATCCTGCTTGGCACATGGCTGTAGTTGCATAGGCAGCGTAAAGGAGATTTCGCTGAAATAGTAAAAAAAAAACCAAGAAAACAGGAAAACACGTTAACTTTGTACATTAGCCGGTTCTCTGTAGATTGTACCGGAGAAATGAACCGGTAACAAAAGCCGGGGGAAATTCCCATATAAAAGTGACAGGGGTGATCGTCGGAAATTTTGGAAAGAACCGCTAAAAGGTACCAGAATTATGTTTTGTGGGTATGGTCTATACAACTTTTTACCCCTAAGAGGTACCAACTGTAAAAAAATAAACTAATTGACAGCTGACTGACAATTACTTCCTCTCATATGTTTTCGGCTCAATATCCTAAAGGGTAGCACCATCCTTTGACGGAAGTTGTTTTAGATTTTAGCATTCTAAAGGCGAACCAAATCACGAATTTTAATCCCAAAAAGGTACGACGATCAACCCCATCACTTTTATATGGGAGTAACCCCCTCCCCCGGAACAAAACTTGCACGAACGCCACACTGTGCCAGCTATACGGTCAACCTATCTTCGAACGTTTTGTCCTTGTGCCAGCCACAGGAACAGTTTGGGATATGAGTCGATGCCAAAACTACGACTGTGCTTAATGAACTGGCCGGAACAAAACTGTAAGTTTTGTTTTGCAGTTTTATTGTAAATTGTAATTGTCACTGAACTGAAGAGTCCCTTTGGAGAGTGTCAATAAAGTTTGGTGATCACTTGAGTTTTTTTTTTTTTTTTTGTTCGCCCCTCTTTTTTCGGGATCGATTGTGGTTTGATGTATACCATATTTGATCCCGGAAAAAGTGTCGTGACCCCCTTACCTGCGTGGTTAAAAATAAGGAATTCGGATTCTCGTGAAGATCAAACTTTGCAGTAGCAGCAGTTCTCTTCATCTTTTTCGAAGCAGTAGCGGATTTCCAAATAACTTTAGCCTTGAACTTCGGACCATTTTTTCCAGTTAAACTGGTTTCCTTTAATGTGTATATGAGGTCTCTAATGAGTTTCTGGAAAGTTGTAAAATTAAGAATTGCTGCCGCATGATGTCCAATATTAATCACTAGCGTGCTGTTTTCTGTTTGCATTTCCGGTTGACGGAGAATCTTGACAATGGCTCCAATGATCTTATCCTGCTGAAAACCAAGATCGTCATCTGGTGCATCAGCGCTTTGCCCCGGACCCCTGGGATACATCCAGGTGAACGTCAACCGGCATCGCTGGTAGAGGATCGTACACAAAGGTCGTTTAATAAGCGGAAGAAACATTTCTCTGGTGACTGAATCTCCGTACATCCAAAATGTGCCTGTTTTATTGTAGCCCTCTGGTAACGACCAGTTGTATGATTCTGTAATGAAGGACACGAAAAAAGACAAAATATGAATATCGGCTTTATCCACGAGAATTAGCCATTGTTAAGGTAACGCCGTACACAAGCTATAACCTACAATGGCGTAGTTGCCGTTCGTCCATCGCAGAATTACTTATTTAATTATTTAGTTGTTTTCCGGCTGCCGTCTAATTTGCTATCGAATCAGTTGATTTTTATTTTCAATTTATCTGTAATGTATGAAATAGTGTAAGCTGTTCATCCAACCCGCGTGCTTCGCGCTTGGGCCATAAATCAACGGGAAAAACTTCTGTCCGTAACTTTCAGCACGGACCTCGAACTCATTCATTAAATTCATCGCTTTCATTAAAACCTTTGACGTGTTTTTCTAAAGATTTGCCTTCTTAGTTTTGTTTGTTGCTATTTTGCAAAAACACTTAAAGTGCCCCTGGGACGAAAATTTCATTTTCCATCTTTTTGCATTTTCGTGTAGAATATGACCTTGTTACTCATCTTACCAAATTTCAATCCTTTACAGTGATTGGAAGTATTTTTTTTAGCTTTTTATTCGAGATTTCACGGCCGCCATTACTTGGCCTTGTTCCGGAAGTTAAGGCTCAAATTACAGGAAGTGACGTCATTGGCTCAACACGAAAAATTCCACATGGCTAATTTTCATATGGATTCTACTTCATAAACTGTATTCTGCTGTTATTTAGTTCGCAACAGCAGAATACAGTTTATGAAGTAGAGCCGTAAAGGATTGAAATTTGGTAACATGAGTAAGAAGGTCATATTCTACACGAAAATGCACGGGAAACAGTTTTGTTTTCCTTCGAATAGATAGATAGCCTTTATTTTCACTCGATAAATTTTAAAGCTAAAGGCTTGTGGGGTCAACTTAATTCATCTCGGGGAAACATCGAGATTCTGGGGAGAAGAAAACTAACTTTTTCCTCGGGACCATTCATTAATAAAAATTCTGGAATTATATGATCCAACAAGAGAAGATGACCTTCATCCTCTCTTGCATCCAACGATCCAGTTTTTAAGGGTTTTGATACAGTTTTTGAGGGCCAGCACCTCATTTTTTCGACCGGCTATTAGGTAATCGTCCCAGATACCAATCGATGTGAAATCTTCACTGATTATAGGCTATGGGGTGAAGTTTCTCAGGATTGATATTTTGGCAAAATCGATATTGCCATAACGACGATGAACAAAAAATCTTCAAAATCAGGAAATTCGTTGATATATCTTCTCTTTGGCAATTCGTGGAGTATTTCGTGTAAGAGAATATTTAGTTTTAGTATCAGCGTAGTTTTGAAACCCAAAACGTAAAAAGTGGAATAAACAGTAAAAATATATTGATTTGCAGTGTACTGCGAACCTTTGACGTCTGGTTTCCACCCAGTTTCACTCGTCCATCGACCAAACGGATACATAAGATACTTGCAGCTGCGAGGACAGGAGTCCAGCCCTTCAAGCTTGTCTGGCAAAACAGAAGCAGAAAAAAATCGTAATTGTAAATACTTGTAAAACATTAAAACAACAAACATGAATCCTGATAGTCTCCCCCGAAATCGTTGTGGGGAAGAGGGTAAAATGACTCCTCCCTCCTCCTGGGGCTTTCACAGATGTTCCAGCGTCGCCAGGCCAAAGTAAACGGAAAAGAGGAAATCGGGTGATCCTGTTCGACCTTGCCCTTTAATACTAGTAAACCCTTGTCGAAGCGATAGTCGTATTTTCAGAACTTTTTTCTTCGTTTGTTTGTTTGATTGTTTTCATGTAAAGCTTCTCAGGGACGGGGGCAATATTTTCATTTCGCTTGTTGGGTTTATTTATCGTTGGTGTTGGGAAACAATATAATGAATATTTTATTTGTTTAAAGAAAACGACAGAGACTTCTGTTACCTTCAGTTACTTAATGTATAAAGCGTTTGAAGTTGAATTTATGATATGAAAGTAAGTAGACAAAAGTTCTAATTTTTGTCTTCTTATTATAAATTCAACTTCAAACGTAGGATTGTGATCAGTCGAAAATGATAAAAATAGAAATGAAAGTCAAAAAGACTTCTACAAGGATTCCGATCAAACAACATGAAAACGCTTGAGTAAAACTAGTAAGCGGAAATGAATATGACATGACGTGGTATGATGTTCCTAGATAAGCAAACAGAAAAAAAAATAGGCACTCGAAGGAGTGCATGTGGTTTCAGCTATCATGATGAAAAGTTATTGTCTGTGTTCGAGTGACCCTTAAAAAGGTCATTGTAAGAAAATGAAAGGGAATCTCTTCAAAGATCAATAAATGATAAAAGGCAGTCTATGACTGCATGTGGCTACTGCCTTATTTTTCTAGAATATTGCAGTCTAGTTGCAGTATAAAAGCAATGTTATATAAAAATTCAGAGGGGTTAATGAACAGTTCTAGTCAGTGCCAAAATGTGCAGCGTAATTTGATCGTTTGTTTACATTTTAATACACAGGGGACAGAAATAGATATGGTTGGGATCTCTCATGGTTTACACTGCTGTTTACATAAGATCGCATGGTCACAAGAAATTCCGTGAATTCAATAAAACCATTTAATAAAAACTAAACTAGTGAGCAGCACTCTGCGAACTGTAGTTGTATAACTTCTTCTTTATTTCTCCTACGCGTTTCGTGTGACTAACGCACACTTCGTCAGGGAGTTAAACAATACAACATGATGCGCCTGTAAAAATACCTAACTCATGCATAGAGTTTACATATTTTCGTAAAAACACACCTACAGAACTGCATACAGGAAAGACAAACCCTGCGGTAATGCGTCTAGGAAACAGGCGGTAGATTTCGGCAAGGCGTGACATACTTTGTGCGTGATATAATTTTGGGGCCCACAATTTTAGCTAAAACTGTGGGCCCCCAAAAAAAACTTACTTACAAATATTAGCTAATGTCGCAGTTTTCTTGTAACATACAGTACAATCTAATTCTGGTAAGATAGTGCTAACAACACTCTTAATACGTGCGTGACTACAGTTAAAGGTAGTCTTAAAAACAATAGTCCTACCCAAGCTAGACTTATTCTTAGGTTTCTTGTAAAGCCATTTCTTTCTGTCACTGTATCGTATTTCACGAAACAATACAATAAGTAAGTTTGATTCGATCAGTTTTGCTATTGAGAGCGTTAAGAAATTCAAAGAGGGTACCTTTGGGCCCACACCAGATAGCAAAAATGTCATCAATAAAACGCTTGTTTAACATTAGATATTGGGCGTAATATTCCACAATATCCTTCTCGTGATGAAACATAAAAGCGTTAGCTACCGTGACTGCGAAAGGCGTGCCCATAGCGATTCCAAACACTTGGTGAAAAATATCCAGGCTAAATTCTGAAGATATGTAATTATTATCAAAAACCAGTCGGGTGAGCTGAATCAACAATGGAGTCTCGGGAAACCTTGCTTCCCGAAGGAGCAGGTCGAGCGCGATTAGTGCTTTCTTCGTATCCACGTTTGGATACAGGGATACGACATCCGCCGTGACCAGAAAGCAATCGGTATTGGGTAAAACCGTGTTCTCCAATAATTGAATAAGCTCACCCGAGTCCCTAAGAACAGTAGGCATACGTATTTTAGGCTTAGCAAGCTCGTCGATAAAAATACTAATAGGCCTAGTAATATATGAATGAGAAGCAGTGATAGGTCTTCCCACTATAGGATTCTTATGGATCTTAGGGATAATGTGAAATTTAGCCGGACTAACAAAATGATCGAAACTACACAAAAAGCGAGCTACGTTAGAGGAGATAAATCTACTATAAATAGATAAAAGCTTTTCGCGAGAGTTAATAACATTAAGACGGCTTTCATACCAGTCCTGTTGCGTGACTTTACGATATGACAGTTCGTCATGCAAATGCTTAATTGTCTCAGCTTGAACCCAATCCGTAGACAATAGTGCAGGCCCCAGGTTTTTATCTGTAGGCAAAACTTTACTGTTCGGGCTGGATTTCAGCTCTTGCAGTTCTTCTCGCTCCTGTTTTGTAAGATTGTTCTTCCAGTGCGGTATGTTAACTGCGATGTTATCGCGTAGCTCCTTGCGTACAGCGAAGAGTTTGTCTTCAAGTTCTGGGTTTTCTCGCGGTGGATTCCAGCCAGTTGGGACGTAAAGTCTGGGGTTGAAATCCGTTTCTTGTAAACAATTGGCGAACTTATCTTGAAGGCGAACTCTCCGACAGAAGTCTTTGATCTGCAGGTCGAACTGAGCAACACTCGGAGGTCGAAGTGAAGGTCTGAACTTTAATCCCATGCCAAGGACCCTGGACTGCCGATCAGTAAGCTGCACGGATGTAAAGTTATGGATTACCGAGTTTCGTGGTATTAAATCGAATAGCGGTCTTTTGGTCATCTTGAACAACCATTTCTCTCTCGGAGAACGACTGTCTATTTTACAGGGCCGAAACTTTTTCCTCGGACGTTTTTTGAAGATGATCGAGGTTGGTTAGAACGCTTCGCTGACTGGACTTGGATCTTGATCTTTTGCCTTCTCGGTGCGCGGGCCGACTTTGACGTGGCTTGCCATTGCGTTTGCCGCCAGGTTTTTTTTGCCCACGAGAGAAACTTTACGATTTCCTTCTGGTGGGTTCGAAGTGGCCATCGCATGAAGGACCTCGTTTCGGACGATGTCTCTGATGGACTCCTCCGAAGGCACGAAAACCTCGTTGTTGTCCATTTTTTCACTTCTGGTGACCTTGCGATTGATCTCCGTTTAAAGAGCTTTAGAGGCTCGCGAGACTGCAGTGTCTTTGGTGATCTGCTCAACAAATTCTATGGCGGTCTCAACGAGACTGTTCGCTTGCAACTCCGAAATTTCGTTCTTTAGAAGCTCTACTTTCCAGCGTGCTATGGTGCCATCCAGTGAGTGCCATCGACGTTGGCAGAAGCGACGCGGACGTCTTCCTGATGGTCTCTAATCTCGGAGCGGAAATTCCGTGAATCAAGGCACACAGATAAACAAACAATAAGCTTTTTTAATTGAAAAATTTTTTCAGACAGACCTGTGTTCACGCCTAAAAAGGAAATTCGTACAATTTTCGCCTCGAGTGAAGCTACGTGAAGCGATTCAAGCGAATTGCGAATTGCGAGTCACTACTGTAAAGCACAATTTCTCGACTGTATTAAACTGAAAACGTTTTTCGAAAATTTCGCCAAAGCTATTTGAAATATGGCAAATCGATCAATTTAACATAAAGCAGGGTAAAATTCACATTTAAACCTGCAGTATTTTGTAAAGTAGATTTTCCAGGAGCACACACTGGTGAGAACGTCTACAGCTCATGTGATAATTTGCAGATCTTGTTTTGCGATCGCAAATGTTTCGCCTTGACACACTCTCGAACAGGAATGTCTTCGCTATGAACTCACTGATTTCCTCTTTTTAAGCAGCCGAGTGTTCCTTAGAAGTTGTTCTTGTGATTAACAGTATTGAAAACCTGTGTTTTCCTTCCAAGAACCACAAACTGCCACCTTGAAAATCCACGCGTGAGAGATCCGGCAGCCATTTTGAATTGAAGACAAGGATCTTCCGTACGAATAAAGCCGACTGAGATCTCGTAACCTGTCGTGGTGAGCTTTCGGCATTCCGAACCTTGACGGAAAATGGACTCACTTTGCGATCGCACATGTTCGACTTCACACAATGTCGAACAGGAATTTTTTCGCTATGAACTCACTGACTTTTTAAGCAGCCGACTGTTCCTTAGAAGTTGTTCTTTTGATTTACAGTATTGAAAACCTGTGTTTTCCTTCCAAGAACCACAAACTGCCCCCTTGGTGAGCATGAGAGACCTGGCAGCCATTTTGAATCTTCCGTACGAATAAAGCCGACTCAGATCTCGTAACCTGTCGTGGTGAACCGTCGGCATTCCGAACCTTTACGGAAAATGGACTTACTTACTTATTTACACTACACGATGACAATGTAGGTTTCAGCTTCTGCAAAGCTGAAACCACAAAAATTGTGTACTGTATATAATAGCAGATTACAGTCCGTCACGTTTGTTAAGGGGGGGATTACACCTAAACGCCATTTCTCCGCCACTTGACATGGTTTTAATGGAATATCTCGTTCACGTTTCAAGCAATCCAAAAACCGTCTATCATCATCCCGGAATCTGTGTTGTGGGATTTTTTTGTGAATTTTTGGGTATATTTGGGAGGAGTAGTTTTTCTAGAAGGATTGGTAAAATTAAGAGAAATAAGAAATATTGAAGATTTAGTGCAGTTTAAAATTAGAATTTTCTAGTTAATGATTAATAGACGGATACCAAGTTAGTGCACTAGCAACCTGGGGTGCTTTTGCCTGGGTATCAACTGTCTTTTGGTGTTCCAAAAGTCATTTTCTTTCTTATTTCTCTTCTCAAAACCTCTTCAAATTTCATTCAAATTTAGGTACAATCCCCCCTTAATGCCCAGAGGCTCAAGGGTCTTGGATTTGTAAATTATGTGCGCTTCGCGCGCTTTCCTCAAATATGTTTTTCAATAGGAAAAAATGTAAATCCGTATATATACCTACTAAAGACGCCTTTAATTGTGCCTCGGGTACTGTTATGTTAATCCAGTTGTTGAAGGACTGGAACAGAAGGTGGTCAATGGGTCGACCTAACATTGAGAGATTCTGATTTCTCCCCTCGGAATTGCCTCTAATAAACCAATCCTTTGGAGGGTTTCTGAAACCATCGCAAAGGCTATAATCAAGGTAGACCATCAACTCATAGCTTCCAGGTTCCGTGAGGAGAAATAAAGCTTCGTAAGTTCCGTTATGGTGATCAAACATGGTGGCTCC
The DNA here is from genome assembly GCF_977016875.1 of Pavona decussata. Taxonomy (NCBI): domain Eukaryota; kingdom Metazoa; phylum Cnidaria; class Anthozoa; order Scleractinia; family Agariciidae; genus Pavona; species Pavona decussata. The sequence continues at coordinate 299,163 of NW_028145484.1, forward strand.
AACTTTAGATGGTCCACGTATGGAAACCCTCCACGTATCTCCACCAATCGTCTTTGTTTTATTGTCTGACGTTTTTGATTGGATGAAAATCCTGCTAAACTCTCCCGCTGGTCTGATGTCCCAAAACACGATTTCACTGGTGCTAGCGTTGCTTCTGTGTATCTTGTCCCACTTGACTGGATGCCAAGCCATGTCATCTTTGCAGTATTCCAACAAACTTTGCCAATCGACGCGTGCCCGCCGCTGACGAAGCCAACTTCGTCTAAAGTTGTCTAGTCGAGGATCCGGATCAACTGTGACCGGTTTGGTAGCTATGCATTGAAATAGCCAAGGGGAAGAGCTACACGGCTCTATTAAATAATAATTCGCCATAAGTTCGTAAGACATGAACACAAGGAAAACGAGAAACGCAATCAAGAGCGGTTTTCCTTTTGGGAGCAAAATTGGAAGTTGTTGTTGTGACATTTGTGTGATATGTAATCTTCTCCTTCAGTCCTTAAGATCAGCCGGCCACGCAAAATTATCGGCAACCAGACGAAACCTGCAAAACCAATAAAAATTAAATCCATGCAACGTTAATCGATGCAATGGAATGAAGTAAAATGGATACAAAACGAAGAAAGCAAGGCCGAGAATTGATATCATTGTAGAACCCAAGTTTTGCGGGTTTATTACAAGACAGTTGAAACTTACAATATTTCGGCTCTATTTCAGAGTCATAGTCATGTAAAGATATTTTACAAGAGGCAACTTAAGGTATCAGTATATCCCATTTCATCACACGTGCGCAATCCGCTATAGCGCTTGTTGTTTTAACAAAACCCCTTATAAACCGTACATTTTTTGAAAGCTTAATAATTAAGGATTCTGACTAAATATTATTTAAAGGCTTAAAATTCAATGTGTTTCGAAAACGCGGATCGTTTTACAAAACTTCATGTCTTCATAAATGAAGTCCTAGGCCCGCTAAAATTTGACGGAACAAAACGATTAACATATCATTCGTTTCTTCACACGTTGACCACAAAAACCGTGCCTCAGATTTTTGACAAGTGCGTTTGTTATTCTTTACAAGGGGTTAATTTTAAGAAAGAGAAAAAAATAGGACTGCCTACAAAAACAAGGCATAAACTAGAGGACTAATTAAATTTTGAAGACAAAAGTTTTGCTCGGAAACTATCTGATAACAATCTCTCCAAGTTCCGGCCAAATTGGTCCAGGGGCTGCTGACTTGGAACTCAAAATGCACGTACAATTCGCTTATGTTTTACTCTCGAGAAACAGCCTTTCAGTGTAATGAGATTGTTTCCGGGATCATAACACTTAGGGCCATACCGCAGAGGAATCAACTTTCTCTTACAATGGGACTATAACGGGTAACGAGAAACAGGCGTAAACTTCCCGGCCTCGACGGCGGAAAATACCTCAGCTCGATCCACCACGTCCGAAGGAACAGTTCTGTTCTGAGTTTGATAAACACGAGATTATTTTTTGATTGAACTTATATTGCATTAAACAGTCGATGCAGCAATTGAAATAGCTCAGTGGTGACTTGTCTTTTTAAATTACGTCCAGGTCAATAAAGATGCCAAAGGCTCGAAGAAAGGCGAACCAGAGCCGAACGCACGAGCGGACATCGACAAAGGAAACACCGAGGTTGAAAACGGTGGAAGTTCAACGGCTGATGTCGACACGAAGCAGGGGCACCCAACGACAGTTTTCTTTCAGATCCTTTGAAACGCTATTTCAGGCTATCTGGAGTACCTTTAAAGCTCTGTAGGTTCATTTTAGGCTGAGCTATAAATATTATTATCTGTTCGGTTATTCTAGGGGAACTTGAGTCTTTTCGAAATTACTAGGGCATCTTTGTCCATTTCCCGAAAACCTTAGGTCTTATTTCCTTTCCGAAAATCTCAGCTGACCTTTTTTCAGCACCCGAAACGACATTTTTATAAATCCGAAAAAACAAGGTCATAAATTTCCCATATCACGAAAGATCTGTTGGGTGCCCCTGACGAAGCACAAAATGCTTGAAGAAATGGCATTAGCTGGGTAACAATAGTCTACGTTGCACTTTTGATTCTAATTTGTTCACACCAGAACCAAAATAGTCGATTGCAAACCCTACGTCGACGATATTTTTATAATTCGACAGCCTCTAATTCAGTGATTCACGTCCTTTTAGTTACGATTGACCATTGTAACGAGAGGTTTGGGGACGTGGCAAGACAATTGTAACGAGAGGTTTTTGGCTATTTTGCTGAGGAGAGTTTGGCTTATCTCGGCGGCTTTTCTGGTACTCGAAGGCGAGCAAATATTACTTGTGAATTATTTGTGATCGGTGCGTGAACCAAAAACTAGCAACAGGCTGTGCTAGCGCGGGAAACGACGGGAAACGGGGAAAAAACTCGGCAGAGCAAACTAGCTTGGCAGCCGGCACTCGTCACAAACTTCCAGAGGTACAAGGTCTAGTTCCTTCGTTCCATGGCGAAAACAGACAGCAAAATGAGAGATCTTCTTGGTCACAGCAACTTTCTTTATTGTACAGTAAACCTCGTAGATACTTCACAGCTAATACAGGCTTGTTGATAATCCATAGTGGAAATCGTAGGTACTCATAGGTAATCGTTTTACAATACTTTCGGGACTCCTTATATGTTGTCTTAAACAAACACAGGTGGCACAGTATTCAATGGAAACAAAAACTCGTGTGAACTAGATAACTTACAAAAGATCTCATTGGTTAAATTCTGGGCCTATCTGATAGTAAAAGTGCGCATGAAAGCGTAAATGTAGGAAGGAACCATACATTGTTTGAGTTCATCAGCTGTTCTATTAGTAAACGGACGATCTATTGAAAGTACGTGTGATTTGCTGTAAATAATGTTCTATTAGTAACCTATTGTCGCATATTGTGAGAGCTCTGTCCTATTCTGCATTTCACATGAGTGTAGTTGCACAGTTCCAAGTGAAATCACTAAATCTTTCCTAGTTTGAGGAAGGGGCCGATTTCCTATCGTGACATTTGTCTCTATTCAGGTAGTGTAATGTTTAGTAGAACTGTTGTGAAAGAGGTACTTGTACCCTGTAGGATGTAACGTAAAGTACTGTAATTTATTATCATTAATCTAACTTAATGGTTACTAACGTAGTCTTATATCGAAATGTTACTATTGTATCTGTTGTAAGTATTAGATGTAAGTGTAGCAGTTGTAAATGTAAGGGAGATATTGTATAATTAGCGTCACCTTGCAAGCTTAGTCGCGTTATTTTCTCTAAGTGTTTTACAAAATAAAAGTTGTATTAAAAAGAAAAACAAAAATACAAATAAACTCGTTCAATATTTTCCCAATACGGACCTCACACTAGTTCTATAACATATATAACCCGAATATAATGACAATGACCTAGAACAGGAGGTGTGTCGCGTGGCGGCTGTCAATTCAAAGTTGTATAACGTACCGTCCTTCTTTTACATATGTACAGAGAATATTCAGTTGAGTTCGATGAGCCTGAATTAGTTTTACAGCAGAGCAAATAGCCATCAGCGTACGGGGCGAGGGGGATGGGAGGGCTGCAGCCCCCCCTGTCGGAAAAAAATAGTATTATTCGGGCAAAACGGATGTACCGTTAGGGCAAAGACATAGTAAAAAATATTCTATTTTTTAATAACTTGATTTGGGTCGTGCTACAATCGTGGACAAAACGGTTAAGAAAACGTACCCTTCCAAGCGTTTTACAAGTAAACAATCGAATTAACGACAGTATTTTTCCCGCCCCCCTCCCCCCAACTCAATGTTGTTTGGTGGGTCACGAACAGTTTCCCGGCAATCAGCACTTCCCAAATCAACATTGTATAGGGGGAGGGGGGGGGGGGGGGGAGAGGAGGGAAAAGTAACTTGTAGAAATTCGAGGGGAGGACTAGGAAATAATTGTTTTTGGTGGGCAGCGTTCAGATTTCTTAACCAGAATTGTCCACGATTGTAGAGCAAGTGCCGAGGATAATGGAAGGCGTGGTCGCTTTATCAAAGGATCGCGATCTCAAGACCTACAACGAAAGTAATTCGCTTCTCCACTCAATTTGTGACTTTCAGTTTGTTTATGGCTTGATGGTTTTGAAGCTCATCTTATCCAACACTGATGATTTGAGTAGATATCTACAGGGAGAACAGATGGACGTCATCACTGCTAAGAAGACTGCTGATGCTGTCGTTAAGACTCTGAGCAATTGTCGCAATGAAGAGAGCTTCACTCAGATGTGGTCACATGCTGATGTTATAGGGCAAAAAATCAGAATAGGAATCAAGAGTACGAAATTTGCCTTCAGAGATGCCAAGGTGCCACGAACCAGACCATCATGCCGACTTCAGGGCCTTACTGGTAAGACACCTGCTGCAGCCAACGACAGCTCACAACAGACGGCAAAAGACCACTTTCGTATTACCGGTTATTACACAAGTATTGACAAAGTCGTCACTGTAAACTTCAATCAAGGTTTGAGGGCAATGACCAGGAGGTTTTGTGCGCACTGGGCGAAATCGTATTCAGCCGTTCTCCAAGCATCAACAACATCCAAACTGTATCAAATTTCTATGGCGTGGATAGTGAAGTGCTATAAAGTGAGAAGTCAATCTTTGAAAACTACGACTGCGGGGACCCATGCCAGAGAAATAACGCACCCGTGATGGTAAAGACCATGCATCAAAATGGTCTCCATGACATTTTACCTGTTCGATATAAAGTTGCCTCCATCCTGGCCACAATTCCTGCAACCTCGTGCTCTGCTAAAAGGTCTTTCAGCGCCCTTCGCCGCATCAAGACATTTTAATTTAAGATCCACAATGGGACAAAAAGGACCGACTTAGCAGTATCGCCGTTATTAACATTGAAAGAAAGTATGCAAACAAGACAATGCAGAATTACATACAAAGGATTATTGACATATTTGGGTCTCGAAGTAATCGTTCTTCATACTTCTTTTAGAGCTCAAATGGGTACGTTTTATCTCTCGCTTCATGGTTTTGTATTTTAGAAATGTTGATCTCGATTTACCGAAAATAATTGCACTATTTTGAATGCCCGTGCTCTCACGGTATGGCGAAGAAAACTTGACGTCACGAAAGAATCATCTTGTGCATCTGTGACCAACAAGTTTCATTCGGGCAAATTATGTTCAGCCCCCCCAACAAAATGTTTCCCGTACGCCGATGCAAATAGCTAAACAAGTCGTTTTCTAGCTTTAGAAAATTACAGGGTCGTAACGAGGTATATTTTTTCCCGACTGATCTCACATTTTGGCCTTAAATTTTGATCCCTGATTCCAAAATCATTATACATCTTGATCCCTGATCCCGTGAATTAAACTGGAAATAGGACAGCTGGTAAGTTGTGAGTTGAGAACTGTGCAATTATTACTATACTTCCAGGAGGAAAACCATGTTTACCGAATGTTAATTAGAGCGGGAAAATCTAAAAACCAGTATTTTAAACAGCTTTGGTTCACAACGCAATATTTTTAACGTTCGGAACTTTCGTTCCACTCTCGCTAACGAGTTGTAACACCTAGCTTACGAGCACGGCTGAATAAATATTCTGAGTTCCACATGTAAATTCACATGACAAGATTATTAATTTTCTTAAACACTAAACTGAAAACACTTTTCGCTTTTTAAGAGATTGGAGTCTTTTTTGACAATACAGAGAAATAGCCCTTCTGACACTTGTGGTTCTGCCTTTTTTGCCGCCGCTTATGTAGTTGGGTGAATCGAGTTCAACTTCGCAGGCCCCGGCACACCGGCTATGAAATGACCAAAGTGGTAAAATCTATGCCAGAATTCATTAAATTCCAAACTGGTGGAGATCATTTCCAATTCATCGCTGGTATGCCGCAGAGATACAGTTGTGTACATGGGGCCTCACTAGGACTGACAATGAATTATTATTACCTACGATTACGGTATGTCGTACGTCTTGCAGCGGCAAATAAGAGCCAGCCTTTAGTGAAGACCTGCAGCCCTTCTCAAACGACTCCAAATCTTTACACTTTACACTTACCTTTGGGTAAGTTGCCTTCTGCTGTGCTCTGCAACAACTGAACGTACAGGCAAATTAGTCAATTTCGAAATCATTCCGTGCTGCTAAACTATCTAGATGCAATGTCATGTCTCCTCTACCGGCCCAGAGATTTTCTGAATTGTGATTGGCTGAGAGGAGCTGATTTTATAATAACAAATTAAAATGCCCTCTGTATAAATGACAGTTGCGTAGTAGGTTGATATTGAATTCCTACCGATCTCTTTTAAACTCTTTCACCCTTCGTTATGTTTTGTATTTTATTAAGAGAATTGAGATGAATTCTAAGCCTTACTTCCTTAAACTGTCTAGATTATCTTTCTAACTACATGTTTTATATGTTATACAGTGGAAACTGCCTTAGTAGATATCTCTCAAGGCAATGGTTTTTTCGTAGAATTAATTCTAGTCATGCGGAAACTTCACTTGAAAAAACGTGTTTATAAATCCGTTTTTGATATTTTTTTAAGTAATTCCGCCGTGTTTCAAGCTGGATTTGTACCATTTGAGTTTTACCTTTTAATATATTAATTGTATCATTTTAATTAACTGATTGGTGTGAGAACTTTTAACATACAAGTGATTATTGAACGGAAGCAGATCATTCTGTTGTACCAACAAATACAGTGCTAATCAAGTTAATTAATATTCGATCTTGTGGACACGTACCAAGATCGTCTAGGATTTTCCGACATGTGAAAACTAGGGTTTTAGTGAATTGATAAACAAGTTTAGATGTGAATTTCTGCTTCCGTCAAGTTCTGGCAAACTTAACAATCCATTTTTATTTCTGAAAACCAATATGTTGGCCATATTTTAATCTGTGGTATGTTTCCAAGGAAACAGCTCAAAACAAAACTTTTGCTTCACACCGAATTCGTACCAGAAGGAAACAACTTTTGTTTAGCATGACTATTCTATTCTCATCGCTTTGAGAGATATCTACTAAGGCAGTTTCCACTGTATAACTTGTAAAACATAGTTAGAAAGATTATCTGGACAGTTCAACGAAGTAAGGCTTAGAATTCATCTCTGTTTAAGCTGCTTTATCATCCTTGTCTTCCTTGTCTTTCGGTAGTTCTCTTAGCTTGTTCAACTTTGATGGCTTTTTGTTAGGAATTGGGCTAGAAATCGGATTTCTAGGCCAATTCCTAACTTTTAGTTTTGTATCATTAAAGAGTATGTACATACAACATTCTCAGAGCTTATATGCACTGCGCATATTCCGTGTGGAAGGACGTTATGTTCGGTTTCGGTTGTTGCATTTGTGATTCATTTGCCCATTGCAATGAAATAAAATACATACAGTTCAGGTATCAAGTTGCGGAGACTTAAAAATTTTATTGATTGCACTTAATTGTTAACCATATCCCAAAATAACGATATTTTTGGTTGCTTTTCCGCCAAATCGTTAAATTGGGAGTTCGTTTACAACGATATCCCGATTTAACGATATGATTTTGCTGTCCCCTTGCCATATCGTAAAATCGAGGTTCCACTGTAGATGTCTTATCTTCGCTTAATGTCCGAGGGAAAAGGGAGGGAATTATTTTATTGGATCAAAAAGAAACATTTTTCTATTTATATGTTACTAGAAGTTCATTGAACAGAAAAGTCTTCTGAGAATTGGGCAGCTGAATGGGACTATTCAGCTTTATTCAGTAGTCCGATGAGTAACAAATTAGGTGTCGCTATTCTTTATAATAACAACTTTTCCTTCAAAATCTTGGCAGCTCTGTGATAAAGAGGACAGATACATTATTGTTGATTTGGAAGTTGACCAGTGAGCTGACCTTGACGATCTGCAATATTTACGCTCCGAATTTCAATACAGATGATCCAGTTTTCTTTAAAACTGTGAGCGAACAAATGCTGTCATTTAAATGCAATGAAATTATTCTCGGCGGAGACTTCAACCTGGTTTTGGATATTTTAAAAAACAAAAAGGGTGGAAAGCGAACAACACACTGTTTCTACTGTTACAGGAACACAAAGCACTTTCCAGCAGAAGTGGCATCAAATACTCCAGTCATTATAACTCCTTAATCTCTCCTTTCAACAACCGATAAAACAGACGATTTTACTTGAATGATTTTAAGGTTCTCCTTTACAAATTAAGAAAACTGCCTTAACCCTATATTTTTTTTTGGCCCTTTATATTCTTTTTCCTTGATGTGCCATTTTTGGTGTAACTTACTTCTTCTTAGCCTAAGTAGTAATAGTGTATCCGTTAGTGGCGCTTCTTTTACTTTTGTCTCTATTAGCAGTGTAAATGTTTACGAGAACTGTTGTGAAAAAGGTACATGTACCCTGTAGGATGTAACGTACAACGTACAGTCGAGTTCGGTGAGTCTTAATTAGTTTTACAGCAGAGCAAATAGCTAAACAAGCCGTTTTCTAGCTTTAAATTAAACTGGAAATAGGACATCTGGTAAGCTGTGAGTTGGGTACAGGTATTGCTGGAAGAACTGTGCAATTATTACTATACTTACAGGTTGAAAACTATATTTACCGAAAGTTAATTAGAGCAGAAAAATCTAAAAACCAGCATTTAAAACAGCTTTGGTTCACAACGCAATATGTTTAACGTTCGGAACTTTCGTTCCACTCTCGCTAACGAGTTGTAACATCTGGCTTACGAGCACGGCTGAATAAATATTCTGAATTCCACGTGTAAATTCACATGACAAGATTATTAATTTCCTTAAACACTAAACTGAAAACACTTTTCGCTTTCTAAGAGATTGGAGTCTTTTTTGACAATACAGAGAAAGAGCCCTTCTGACACTTGTGGTTCTGCCTCTTTTGCCGCCGCTTATGTAGTCGGGTGAATCGAGTTCAACTTTGCAGGCCCCGGCACACCGGCTATGAAATGACCAAAGTGGTAAAACATATGCCAGAATTCATTAAATTCCAAACTGGTGGAGATCACTTGCAATTCATCGCTGGTATGCTGCAGAGATACAGCCGTGTAAATGGTGGTTCACTCGGACTGACAGTGAATTATTATTACCTACGATTACTCTTTTCCCGCCTGACTGGACACCACGAAATTGGACTTCAAAGGGGAAGTGTCATGGTGTTTTTGACCTCTGACAGTATGTCGTACGCCCTGCAGCAGCAATTGAAAGCCAGCCTTTAGTGAAGACCTGCAACCTTTCTCAAACGACTCCAAATCTTTACACTTTACACTTACCTTTGGGTAAGTTGCCTCCTGCTGTGCTCTGCAACAACTAAACGTACAGGCAAATTAGTCAATTCTGAAATCATTCCGTGCTGCTTGAGGTTTGAAGTTTGAAGTTTATTTGCCTTTCTTTCTATTATAGTTACAATTAATTGAGTGGTTAATGTATGGCGAGGTGACCTCTAGAAACCACCAGGCTTATAGTTGAGGCCACCTCGTACCTAAAAAATATATGCTCATATAGTTTGTGCAACAAGTGTGCGGCTTTGCCAATTCAGTGTGATTATTTTATTAAAAACTGTAGCAGTTTATACTTAAAGTTGGGAAAACTTGTCAGAGAAGTGATTGTAACAGGAAGGGAATTCCAGATCTTTGGGCCTTGGTAAAGAATTGTGAATTTTTTCAGATTGGTTCGGCAATGATGAACGCGATAGTTGTTGGCAGTTCTGGTGCTATAGCCATGAATTTGACTGATTGTCAAAAACAAGTTGAAAAACAAAGGGAGCAAAGGTTGTTATGATAACAGTACATAAATTTCGCTATTAGAAATGTATTGATTTGATAAATGTCTAAAATTTTTAATTTGGAGAATAAAGGAGCAGAATGTGCTCTATAGTTTGAATTGGTAATAGCTCGCACAGTCCGTTTTTGCAAACAATAAATTCTATTTAAGTTAGTTATGTATGTAGACGACCATGTAGAATTACAATAGGTAATATAAGGATAAATTAGCGAGTAGTACAAAGTAAGTTTAGTTTTTGAGGATAGATAGAAGCGGGACCTGAATAACATTCCAATTGATTTAGAGATTTGTTTACATAGATAGCTGATATGATCTTGCTTCAGTATCTAGATGCAATGTCGTGTCTCCTCCACCTGGCTGAGAGATTTTCTGAATTGTGATTGGCCGAGAGGAGCTGTATGTCAAAATACAAATTAAAATACCTACTCTATAAATGACAGTTGCGTAGTAACCTTGGATAACGAAGGGTGAAAGAGTTTAAAATATTGGAGAAGAGATCAGTATGAATACAATGTCAACCTTCGCGAAACTCACGAACTTAAACGGAGGGGCTCACATTTCAGCGCAGGTGCATGAATCTAAATGCTTTTTTCTCTTTCTTATCAACTTAATGGCCTTAATCCCACTCACATGTACTGTAGTATTCACATTCTAAGAGCCCAGGGTAAATCTAACGAAAACAGAAAAAATCTATGCACATCATCCTGAACAACGGTCTTTTCGCACTCTTGGTTACGTCCGCATTGATTTACTGAAATACAATATGTAGTGTATCATGTAATTTAAGAACATCTTAAGAACGTTTTCAGCCTCAAATCGCAAAAAAAATATAAGAACGTTCAGCCTCAGCTCCAAAATTAGACGTTCTTATAAAAAAAAACAGAGTGTATTGTAAATATTGTTTGTAGAGTCAGCAGTATACGTATGTTAAGTACACTGGGGTCATAGTCAGTAAATATAGCATGTCTTGTTAATGTCAGTATTGTAAGTTATAAGTAGTGTACATAGTGTTTATTATTGTAAATGTTGGTGTTGTGAAGTGCTTATATAAAAATAAAAAAATCACATTCTATAATTAGTCCAAGCAAAATGACTGATGACGAAAATTCACAGAAAATGCTAGTGGATTGTACTCATATTGTCGATATTGAATTTAGCGTTGACTCGTAGGATTTACTATGATTTCACGGTTGATGTGTTTACATTTATTTGCATGCGAAATAACGCAATCATATGAAAAATAGGCCTTATCACGGTTTTCGACGCCATTTTGATGTTTTGCCACATTTTTTATAATGACGTGTCTACCGTTTTCAAGTACCAAGTAAAAAAAAACACTTCCGCTACTGGGAAACACAATGTCATGTTTTTTTCGTTGTTCTATTTACTGTTAAGTCTTTTTGTACTCGGAAAAAATAGCAGACATGTTAAAATAACCTTGTTTCAAGTTTAATATTGTGCTTATCAGTTCATTTCTGTCACAATATTCAGCGAGGATTAAATTCAGCATCTCTTGTGATAATGTTAACACTAAAGAGTGGCTAAAATATACTAAAATAAAATGGTGAATGGTAAATGTATGACTTGGCGAGAAGGTGAGACTAGCGTTTTTCTTGGCGAGCCACATTTGACTTTTTTGATTGCGAGACTGAGTTTAAAATGCGAACGCCAGACGTTCCGCAGACACCTGAAATCGAGATTTCGAGTACAATGTATGAGCTTAAATACAAGTTCAGTTAGTTCTAACACTATACGTTCAGATGTACTAGATTGAACAAGCTAGCTGTGTTTTTATTAAGTAGCGCTAAAATGACGTGGCGGCAAGTTTTGTGGAGTTCAGACAAGTCAATTTAGGATTAATCTTATTTCTCGGAAATTGAATGTTGCGTTATGAAAACTGCACTGAAACGGACAGGCAACTATTTTCGTTTCATTCTCCATGATGAAGATCTACCGAATGGACGTCGTGCTCGCTTCAGTTTGCGTAATGTTTTTTTGGAATATTTCTTGTTTGCAGGCTTCCTTTCGCCAATCAGCGACCTGGCTTTGTTGCAAGTCGTCTATTTACGTTATTCACACAAATTTTTTGACATATGTCAATCACATTGACATACACGCAAAAATGAAATACAGTCAAACCTGTATATAACGGCCACCCTCTGGACTTGAGTAAGTGGCCGCTCAATACAGGTGGCCGCTTAATACAGGATCATTAAAAATACTCAATGGGCGTGGTCTAATGTCAATTTTAATGGTGTATCATACAAAAAACACTTCATGCAAGGACTCAATAGGACAATCAACACTCTTTCAATGGATCAATACTTTAAACAAAGTTCAGTGTCAACTTGTAACTTAACGGCATAATATATACGTAACATTGTGTAAAAGTACTATACAATAAATTGTCCTCTACTCTTCTACGGTGTACAGTGCTCTATTTTTATGACTTACAGTTCACAACAAAATATCCCAGTCCGCCATTTCATAGTTGTTACGCTCAATGTTCAATGTCACATGGCTGAAGAACAAGTTAATTAAAGAGGAATTTTTTTCTAAAGAGTGAAGCATATTCAAAACAAACTTTTTTTTAGCGTTCGTGATATGGTACTGTACTTCAGCACATTGCGGACATCTGTAAAGCGTTAACTATATTAAACGGCCGAGTATCAGCTTACAGTAGCTTTGCACATGTTATTTCTTTATAGTGATGCTGGATCGCATTTTTAACACAATAAAATACCGCATAAAATAACATATGGCTTAGTTTCCATTCAAGGGTGGCCGCCTAATAAAGGTAAAAATAACAAAGAAAGACAAACATAGGACTGCTACAGGGTGGCCGCGGCCGCTTAATAGAGGTGACCGTTTAATACAGGTAACAAATACAGCGTTTGTATGAGCAAACAATCGGGACTTTAAAAACTGGTCGCTTAATAGAGGGTGGCCGCTTAATACAGGGCCGTTACATACAGGTTCGACTGTATCTAATAACGTAAAATAGGTAGCAATTTGGTTCCTAGGTAGTTTCTGTAAAAGTTGAACGAGTTCAGATAATGGCGAATTTTGGTTAAATAAAATAAAGTTATATTTTCAAGTGAAGTTTTTCGTTGTCGTCGCTGCTTAAGTTCCCTAATACATATTTTAACTAAAACATCTCCTTTCCTTTTGATGACCGTTCCATTCTTTGTTGTGAAGAATTTTATATTTTCCCAGAAAGTTCTCCACCGCTGAGTAAAACCCGGCGGTCTTCACGAAGTGAACACCATCATACGCAGCTTCAGGATTCGAGTCAGTCATGTGATACAAGTCTAAAACGTCAAATCCTGCTTGGCACATGGCTGTAGTTGCATAGGCAGCGTAAAGGAGATTTCGCTGAAATAGTAAAAAAAAAAACAAAAAAAAAAAAACAGGAAAACAGGAAAACACGTTAACTTTGTACATTAGCCGGTTCTCTGTAGATTGTACCGGAGAAATGAACCGGTAACAAAAGCCGGGGGAAATTCCCATATAAAAGTGACAGGGGTGATCGTCGGAAATTTTGGAAAAAAAACGCTAAAAGGTACCAGAATTATGTTTTGTGGGCATGGTCTATACAACTTTTTACCCCTAAGAGGTACCAACTGTAAAACAATAAACTAATTGACAGCTGACTGACAATTACTTCCTCTCATATGTTTTCGGCTCAGTATCCTAAAGGGTACCACCATCCTCTGACGGAAGTCGTTTTAGATTTTAGCATTCTAAAGGGGAACCAAATCACGAATTTTAGTCCCAAAAAGGTACGACGATCACCCCCATCACTTTTATATGGGAGTAACCCCCCTCCCCCGGAACAAAACTTGCACAAACGACACACTATGCCAGCTATACGGTCAACCTATCTTCGAAAGTTTTGTCCTTGTGCCAGCCACAGGAACAGTTTAGGATATGAGTCGATGCCAAAACTACGACTGTGCTTAATGAACTGGCCGGAACAAAACTGTAAGTTTTGTTTTGCAGTTTTATTGTAAATTGTAATTGTCACTGAACTGAAGAGTCCCTTTGGAGAGTGTCAATAAAGTTTGGTGATCACTTGAGTTTTTTTTTTTTTTTTTTGTTCGCCCCTCTTTTTTCGGGATCAATTGTGGTTTGATGTATACCATATTTGATCCCGGAAAAAGTGTCGCGACCCCCTTACCTGCGTGGTTAAAAATAAGGAATTCGGATTCTCGTGAAGATCAAACTTTGCAGTAGCAGCAGTTCTCTTCATCTTTTTCGAAGCAGTAGCGGATTTCCAAATAACTTTAGCCTTGAACTTCGGACCATTTTTCCCTTCGTAATCAGTTAAACTGGTTTCCTTTAACGTGTATATGAGGCCTCTAATGAGTTTCTGGAAAGTTGTAAAATTAAGAATTGCTGCCGCATGATGTCCAATATTAATCACTAGCGTGCTGTTTTCTGTTTGCATTTCCGGTTGACGGAGAATCTTGACAATGTCTCCAATGATCTTATCCTGCTGAAAATCAAGATCGTCATCTGGTGCATCAGCGCTTTGCCCCGGACCCCTGGGATACATCCAGGTGAACGTCAACCGGCATCGCTGGTAGAGGATCATACACAAAGGTCGTTTAATAAGCGGAAGAAACATTTCCCTGGTGACTGAATCTCCGTACATCCAAAATGTGCCTGTTTTATTGTAGCCCTCTGGTAACGACCAGTTGTATGATTCTGTTATGAAGGACACGAAAAAAGACAAAATATGAATATCGGCTTTATCCACGAGAATTAGCCATTGGTAACGTAACGCCGTACACAAGCTATAGCCTACCGCCGTGGCGTAGTTGCTGCTAGTCCATCGCAAAATTACTCATTTAATTGCAGTATTTAGTTGTTTTTTCGGCGGCCGTCTAATTTGCTATCGAATCAGTTGCTTTTTATTTTCAATTTATCTGTAATGTATGAAATAGTGTAAACTGTTCATCCAACCCGCGTTCTTCGCGCTTGGGCCATAAATCAACGGAAAAACTTCTGTCGGTAACTTACAGTAAGGACCTCGAACTCATTCATTAAATTCATCGCTTTCATTAAAACCTTTGACGTGTTTTTCTAAAGATTTGTCTTCTTAGTTTTGTTTGTTGCTATTTTGCAAAAACACTTAATGACTGACTGTTCCCTCGGGATACAGTTTTGTTTTCCTTCGAATAGATAGATAGCCTTTATTTTCACTCGATAAATTTTGAAGCTAAAGGCTTGTGGAGTCAACTTAATTCATCTCGGGGAAACATCTAGATTCTGGGCTAAGAAAACTAACTTTTTCCTCGGGACCATTCATTAATAAAAATTCTGGAATTATATGATCCAACAAGAGAAGATGACCTTCATCCTCTCTTGGATCCAACGATCCAGTTTTTAAGGTGTTTTGATACAGTTTTTGAGGGCCAACACCTCATTTTTTCGACCGGCTATTAGGTAATCGTCCCAGATACCAATCGATGTGAAATCTTCACTGATTATCGGCTATGGGGTGAAGTTTCTCAGGATTGATATTTTGGCAAAATCGATATTGCCATAACGACGATGAACAAAAAATCTTCAAAATCAGGAAATTCGTTGATATATCTTCTCTTTGGTAATTCTTGGAGTATTTCGTGTAAGAGAATATTTAGTTTTAGAATCCGCGTAGTTTTGAAACCCAAAACGTAAAAAGTGGAATAAACAGTAAAAATATATTGATTTGCAGTGTACTGCGAACCTTTGACGTCTGGTTTCCACCCAATTTCACTCGTCCATCGACCAAACGGATACATAAGATACTTGCAGCTGCGAGGACAGGAGTCCAGCCCTTCAAGCTTGTCTGGCAAAACAGAAGCAGAAAAAAATCGTAATTGTAAATACTTGTAAAACATTAAAACAACGAACATGAATCCCGATAGTCTCCCCCGAAATCGTTGTGGGGAAGAGGGTAAAATGACTCCTCCCTCCTCCTGAGGCTTCCAGAGATGTTCCAGCGTCGCCAGGCCAAAGTAAACGGAAAAGAAGAAATCGGGTGATCCTGTTCCACCTTGCCCTTTAATACTAGTAAACCCTTGTCGAAGCGATAGTCGTATTTTCAGAATCTTTGTTTTTCGTTTGTTTGTTTGATTGTTTTCATGTAAAGCTTCTCGGGGACGGGGGCAATATTTTCATTTGGCTTGTTGGGTTTATTGATCGTTGGTGTTGGGAAACAATATAATGAATATTTTATTTGTTTAAAGAAAACGACAAAACTTCTGTTGTTTAAAGAAAACGACAGAGACTTCTGTTACCTTCAGTTACTTAATGTACAAAGCATTTGAAGTTTAATTTATAATATTAAAGTAAGTAGACAAAAATGCTAATTGTTGTCTTCTTATTGTATATTCAACTTCAAACGTAGGATTGTGATCAGCCGAAAATGATAAAAATAGAAATGAAAGTCAAAAAGATTACTGCAACGATCCGGATTAAACAACATGAAAACGCTTGAGTAAAACTAGTAAACGGAAATAAATATGACATGACGTGGTATGATGTTCCTAGATGAGCAAACAGAAAAAAAAAATAGGCACTCGAAGGAGTGCATGTGGTTTCAGCTACCATAATGAAAAGTTATTGTCTGTGTTCGAGTGACCCTAAAAAAGGTCATTGTAAGAAAATGAAAGGGAATCTCTTCAAAGATCAATAAATGATGAAAAGCAGTCTATGACTGCATGTGGCTACTGCCTTATTTTTCTAGAATATTGCAGTCTAGTTGCAGTATAAAAGCAATGTTATATAAAAATTCAGAGGGGTTAATGAACAGTTCTAGTCAGTGCCAAAATGTGCAGCGTAATTTGACCGTTTGTTTACACTTTAATACACAGGGGACAGAAATAGATATGGTTGGGATCTCTCATGGTTTACATTGCTGTTTACATAAGATCGCATGGTCAAAAGAAATTCCGTGAATTTAATAAAACAATTTAGTAAAAACTAAACTAGTGAGCAGCACTCTGCGAACTGTAGTTGTATAATAACTTCTTTATTTCTCCTACGCGTTTCGTGTGACTAACGCACACTTCGTCAGGGAGTTAAACAATACAACATGATGCGCCTGTATATATACCTAGCTCATGCTTAGAGTTTACATATTTTCGTAAAAACACACCTACGGAATTGCATATAGGAAAGACAAACCCCGCGGTAATGCGTCTAGGAAACAGGCGGTAGATTTCGGCAAGGCGTGACATACTTTCCTCGCGCTGGGGCTATACGGCGTACTGGGGCACGTCCCCCGGTTGGTGGATGAAGGAGCCCTCCCTTTAGGGGGTTGCACCATGAATAATACGGAATAGGGTGCCGTGGACCAACATAGCCTAGGAGAAGCAGAACTCTGATTCCAAAACCGGGCAGGTGGAGCTCGTTAGCCTTGGAAGGCAGTTCATCTAGGATACGGAAAACTCTGATTACAAACCCGGACAGATGGAGTTTGTTAGCCTTGGCAGGCAATCGTCTAGGAGAGGAAAACTCTGATCGCAAACCCGGGTAGACGGACCTCGTGAGCCATGGTCGGCTATCATCTAGGAGAAGGAGACTCCAAGTGAAATCACCCCTCCCTCCAGGCCGGGGGTTAGACACAGGGCTAACAACCCTGTTCTGTAAAAAAAAGTCTTGTTACGGAAACAGCAACAAAGGAAAAGAACACTTCTAGGTGTGACAGGCTTCCAGAGTCATCGCAAGATACTCGTGTGACTGGCAGTGGTGAAAACCGAATGGAAGCCACTGACAGGAGGATGAAAGTCTTAAACGCCAAAACCAGAACCAGGATTGGTTTCTGGGATGTAAGAACCATGTATGAGACCGGGAAGCTAGCGCAAGTTACAGCAGAGATGAGGCGCTACAATCTACACATTCTTGGAGTCAGCGAGAGCCGATGGACAAGATCCGGTAGATACAGAACCAACACGGGAGAGACAGCGCTCTACAGTGGTAGAGATGACGATTAACACCACGAAGGAGTCGCAATCATCCTTAAAAAGGGACTGGAAAAGTGCCTGATGGAGTGGAAGCCTATTAACAGCAGGCTGATGAAGATCAGATTGAGAGGGAAGCACATCAATACCACCATCATCCAGTGCTACGCACCAACCAACGACAGTGAGGAAGAGAGCAAGGAGGCTTTCATTTCATGTCCTGGAGAACACACCAGGACATGAAATGAAGATAGTGATGGGCGACTTGAATGCCAAAGCTGGAAGTGATAACACCAACTACGAGAGAGCCATGGGTAAGGAAGGATGTGGAAGCATGAACAACGATGGAGAGAGACTGCTGGAATGCTGCGGGACATACGACCTTGTCATTGGCGGGACTCTCTTTCCACACCCAGACATCCACAAACTTACCTAGTGTTCCCCCAACGGCAGAGACAAGAATCAGATCGACCACCTGATGATCAACGGGACGTGGAGGAGATCGCTGCAAGACGTTAGAGTGAGGAGAGGAGCAGATGTTGGCAGTGATCACCACCTTGTCACTGCAACTCTGAAAGTGAAACTGAGAAAGAATGGACCTGAGAAACCAAGACAACAACAGTTTGATGTGGAGAAGCTGCGCGACCCCAAAGCAAAGAATGCCTTCATCCTTAAGCTGAAGAACACGTTCCAAGCTTCGGCAGATGCTGAAAACTACACCCAGACAGAGTCAGCCGGAATCGACACCGCGTGGAAGCAAGTAAGATCAGCCTACACACAAACCAGTGAAGCTTGCTTACGAAGAGGACGAAAGAGGAGGAAAGAGTGGATGACAACGGATACCTGGAAAGCCATTGAGAACAGGAGAACCCTTAAGAAGAGAGTGTTGGAGACCAAGTCAGAAAGGCTGGAAGAGAGGTACAAACAACAGTACAGGGAAGCTGATCAAACAGTTAAAAGAATGGCTAGGGCCAACAAGTGGGCCTACATGGAAGGCCTTGCAAGGGAAACAGAAGAGGCCGCGGCCAGAGGAGAACAAGGACGAGTGTACAAAATCACTAAGCTCGTCAGCGGCAAGTACCGGGGATCTACAGACACACCCATCGCAGATAAACAGGGACGGATACTAAAAACAGAAGCAGAACAAGAGGCGAGACGGGCAGAACATTTCAGCGAAGTTCTAAACAGACCACCACCAACCGCTCCAGCGGATGTACAGGACCCGGCTAAAGACCTGGATGTAAACACAACGCCACCTAAGAAACACAAAATTGTGGCAGCCATCAGATCCCTCAAAAACGGAAAGGCCCCTGGTCAAGACAGCCTCAATGCAGAACTCTTTAAGGCAGACCCAGAGCTTGCAGTGCAAGTTCTTCAGCCACTCTTTTCAGCCATCTGGGAAGAGAAACAACTACCAGAGGATTGGATGGAAGGCGTCATAGTAAAGATCCCGAACAAGGGAGCCTTGAGCAATTGTAACAACTGGAGAGGAATCACCCTCCTGTCTGTTCCAAGCAAGATCATCGCAAAAATCATCATCAAGCGAATTGAAGAGGCAGTGGACCAGCAACTCCGAAAGGAGCAGGCCGGTTCTCGACCAGGAAGAGGGTGCACAGACCAAATATTTACTCTGCGAAACATCATCGAACAGTGCACAGAATGGCAGAGACAGTTGTACATCAACTTCGTAGACTTTGAAAAGGCCTTTGATAGCATTCATTGAGAGAGTCTATGGCGCATTCTCAGGGCATATGGAATACCGCAGGAGATTTTTCTTGTCATCAAGAGTTTCTACAACAACTTCACCTGCAGGGTAGGAAGCAGCGAGACCAGCTTCAGCGTGAAGACCGGTGTTAGACAAGGCTGTTGTATGTCTGCGATGCTCGGCTTCAATTTGACTATCGACTGGGTGATGAGGCAGACAACAGCAGACCAAGCGCGAGGCATCAGATGGACCCTCTTGACACAACTTGAAGATTTGGACTTTGCTGACGATCTAGCACTCATGTCGCATACCCACCAGCACATGCAGGAGAAGACGTCCCGTCTAAATACCTTTGCACAGCAAGTAGGCTTGAAGATCAGCCAGAAGAAGACGGAGGTAATGATGCTGAACGTATCAAACCCATCACCTGTCACAGTAAATGGAGAAGATCAACGACTGAAGAATTTACATACCTTGGGAGCACTGTCAGACATGACGGTGGGACAGGCAGCGACATCAAGAACCGCCTCAGTGAGGCCAGAAATGCGTTTAGAATGATGAACAACGTTTGGAAGTCATCCCAGTACACCACCAAGACAAAACTAACACTGTACCAGAGCTGTGTAATCTCCACCCTACTGTACGGCTCGGAATGTTGGAGGATGACAGAGAGCGACCTCAACAAGCTGTCCACCTTCCACACGAAAAACCTCAGAAGAATCCTACGTATATTCTGGCCTGAAACCATCTCCAACCAAGAACTTCCTGCTCGCTGCAACCAGGACAGCATGGGAACCATCATTATGCGAAGACGATGGAAATGGATCAGACATGTCATGCGACGGGAGCAAGACAACATCAGTCGCACAGCCCTTCACTGGACACCAGAGGGGAGACGCAGGCGAGGACGACCCAAGATCACCTGGCGTCGGACTGTGGAAGCAGAACTGAAGACCTTACATCATACCTGGGGAACCATTCAGAGGCTGGCCAGGGACAGACAGGAGTGGCTTAATTTTGTTGCTGCCTTACATGCCAAGCCGGCATATGGGCATGAGTGAGTGGGTAAGTGACATACTTTGTGCGTGATATAATTTTGGGGCCCACAGATTTAGCTAAAACTGTGGGCCCCAAAAAATAACTTACTTACAAATATTAGCTAATGTCGCAGTTTTCTTGTAACATACAGTACAATCTAATTCTGGTAAGATGATGCTAACAACACTCTTGATACGTGCGTGACTACAGTTAAAGGTAGTCTTAACTAGACTTATTCTTATGTTTCTTGTAAAGCCATTTCTTTCTGTCACTGTATCGTATTTCACGAAACAATGGAAGCAGAAAGCTGAAAGGATACCCCCCAACTCGTAGTCGCTTCCAGAACTTTTCCCTAGTTTCATTAAATGAATTGAAGGAAGAACTGTTTCTAGCGTATCTAATTAATTCCCCTTTGATAAAGGCTTTCTTATTGCTAGAAGGGTGAAACGACTCGAAGGGTATGTACAGATATTTGTTAGGAGGCTTTTGAAAGATGGAAAATTGCAGCACGTTCGAAGAGGTATCTCTATAGAGAAACAAATCCAGAAAAGAAATGCTACTCTCGCTAATACAATAAGTAAGTTTGATTCGATCAGTTTTGCTATTGAGAGCGTTAAGAAATTCAAAGAGGGTACCTTTGGGCCCACACCAGATAGCAAAAATGTCATCAATAAAACGCTTGTATAACATTAGATATTGGGCGTAATATTCCACAATATCCTTCTCGTGATGAAACATAAAAGCGTTAGCTACCGTGACTGCGAAAGGCGTGCCCATAGCGATTCCAAACACTTGGTGAAAAATATCCAGGCTAAATTCTGAAGATATGTAATTATTATCAAAAACCAGTCGGGCGAGCTGAATCAACAATAGAGTCTCGGGAACCCTTGCTTCCCGAAGGAGCAGGTCGAGCGCGATTAGTGCTTTCTTCGTATCCACGTTTGGATACAGGGATACGACATCCGCCGTGACCAGAAATCAATCGGTATTGGGTAAAACCGTGTTCTCCAATAATTAAATAAGCTCACCCGAGTCCCTAAGAACAGTAGGCATACGTATTTTAGGCTTAGCAAGCTCGTCGATAAAAATACTAATAGGCCTAGTAATATATGAATGAGAAGCAGCGATAGGTCTTCCCACCATAGGATTCTTATGGATCTTAAGGATAATGTGAAACTTAGCCGGACTAACAAAATGATCGAAACTACACAAAAAGCGAGCTACATTAGAGGGGATAAATCTACTATAAATAGATAAAAGCTTTTCACGAGAGTTAATAACATTAAGACGGCTTTCATACCAGTCCTGTTGCGTGATTTTACGATATGACAGTTCGTCATGCAAATGCTTTATTGTCTCAGCTTGAACCCAATCCGTAGACAATAGTGCAGGCCCCAGGTTTTTATCTGTAGGCAAAACTTTAATGTTCGGGTTGGATTTCAGCTCTTGCAGTTCTTCTCGCTCCTGTTTTGTAAGATTGTTCTTCCAATGCGGTAAGTTAACTGCGATGTTATCGCGTAGCTCCTTGCGTACAGCGAAGAGTTGTCTTCAAGTTCTGGGTTTTCTCGCGGTGGATTCCAGCCAGTTGGGACGTAAAGTCAGGGGTTGAAATCCGTGTCTTGTAAACAATTGGCGAACTAATCTTGAAGGCGAACTCTCCGACAGAAGTCTTTGATCTGCAGGTCGAACTGAGCAACACTCGGAGGTCGAAGCGAAGGTCTGAACTTTAATCCCATGCCAAGGACCCTGGACTGCCGATCAGTAAGCTGCACTGAAGTAAAGTTATGGATTTCCGAGTTTCGTGGTATTAAATCGAATAGCGGTCTTTTGGTCATCTTGAACAACCATTTCTCTCTCGGAGAACGACTGTCTATTTTACGTGGCCGGAACCTTTTCCTCGGGCGTTTTTTGAAGACGATCGAGGTTGGTTAGAACGCTTCGCTGATTTGGATCTTGATCTTTTGCCTTCTCGGTGCGCGGGCCGTCTTTGACGTGGCTTGCCATTGCGTTTGCCGCCAGGTTTTTTTGCCCACGAGAGAAACTTTACGATTTCCTTCTGGTGGGTTCGTAGTGGCCATCGCATGAAGGACTTCGTTTCGGACGATGTCTCTGATGGACTCCTCCGAAGGCACGAAAACCTCGTTGTCGTCCATTTTTTTCTCTTCTGGTGACCTTGGGGTTGATCTCCGTTTGAAGAGCTTTAGAGGCTCACGAGACCGCAGTGTCTTTGGTGATCTGCTCAACAAATTCTATGGCGGTCTCAACGAGACTGTTCGCTTGCAACTCCGAAATTTCGTTCTTTAGAAGCTCTACTTTCCAGCGTGCTATGGTGCCATCCAGTGGGTGCCATCGACGTTGGCAGAAGCGACGCGGACGTCTTCCTGATGGTCTTTAATCTCGGATCGGAAATTCCGTGAGTCAAGACACACAGATAAACAAAAAATAAGCTTTTTTAATTGAAAAATTTATTCAGACAGACCTGTGTTCACGCCTAAAAAGGAAATTCGTACAATTTTCGCCTCGAGTGAAGCTACGCGAAGCGATCCAAGCGAATTCCAAATTGCGAGTCACTATTGTAAAGCACAATTTCTCGACTGTATTAAACTGAAAACGTTTTTCGAAAATTTCGCCAAAGCTATTTGAAATATGGCAAATCGATCAATTTAACATAAAGCAGGGGGAAATTCACATACCTGTAGTATTTTGTAAAGTGGATTTTCCAGGAGCACACACTGGCGAGAACGTCTACAGGTCATGTGATGATTTGCAGATCTTGTTTTGCGATCGCACATGTTTCGCCTTGACACACTCTCGAACAGGAATTTCTTCGCTATGAACTCACTGATTTCCTCTTTTTAAGCAGCTGAGTGTTCCTTACAAGTTGTTCTTGTGATTTACAGTATCGCAAACCTGTGTTTTCCTCCCAAGAACCACAAAGTGCCACCTTGAAAATCCACGCGTGAGAGATTTTGAATTGAATACAAGGATCTTCCGTACGAATAAAGCCTACTGAGATCTCGTAACCTGTCGTGCTGAGCTTTCGGCATTCCGAACCTTGACGGAAAATGGACTCATTTTGCGATCGCACATGTTTTCGACTTCACACAATGTCGAACAGGAATTTTTTCGCTATGAACTCACTGACTTTTTAAGCAGCCGACTGTTCCTTAGAAGTTGTTCTTTTGATTTACAGTATTGAAAACCTGTGTTTTCCTTCCAAGAACCACAAACCGCCCCCTTGGTGAGCATGAGAGACCTGGCAGCCATTTTGGATCTTCCGTACGAATAAAGTCTCGTAACCTGTCGTGGTGAACCGTCGGCATTCCGAACCTTTACGGAAAATGGACTTACTTACTTACTTACTTACACTACACGATGACAATGTAGGTTTCAGCTTCTGCAAAGCTGAAACCACAAAAATTGTGTACTGTATATAATAACAGATTATAGTCCGTCACGTTTGTTAAGGGGGGGATTACACCTAAACGCCATTTTTCCGCCGCTTGACATGGTTTTAATGGAATATCTCGTTCACGTTTCAAGCGATCCAAAAACCGTCTATCATCATCCCGGAATCTGTGTTGTGGGGTGTTTTGTGAATTTTTGGGTGATTTTTTGGGTATATTTGGTAGGAGTAGCTTTTCTAGAAGGATTGGTAAAATTAAGAGAAATAAGAAATACTGAAGATTTACTGCAGTTTAAAATTAGAATTTCTAGTTACTAATTAATAGACGGATACCAAGTTAGTGCACTAGCAACCTGGGGTGCTTTTGCCTGGGTATCAACTGTCTGTTGGTGTTCCAAAAGTCATTTTCTTTCTTATTTCTCTTCTTCAAACCTCTTCAAATTTCATTCAAATTTAGGTGCAATCCCCCCTTAATGCCCAGAGGCTCAAGGGTCTTGGATTTATAAATGATGTGCGCTTCGCGCGCTCTCCCGAAATATGTTTTTCAATAGGAAAAAATGTAAATCCGTATACATACCTACTAAAGACGCCTTTAATTGTGCCTCGGGTATTGTTATGTTAATCCAGTTGTTGAAGGACTGGAACAGAAGGTGGTCAATGGGTCGACCTAACATTGAGAGATTCTGATTTCTCCCCTCGGAATTGCCTCTAATAAACCAATCCTTTGGAGGGTTTCTGAAACCATCGCAAAGGCTATAATCAAGGTAGACCATCAACTCATAGCTTCCAGGTTCCGTGAGGAGAAATAGAGCTTCGTAAGTTCCGTTATGGTGATCAAACATGGTGGCTCCAACTTTAGATGGTCCACGTATGGAAACCCTCCACGTATCTCCACCAATCGTCTTTGTTTTATTGTCTGACGTTTTTGATTGGATGAAAATCCTGCTAAACTCTCCCGCTGGTCTGATGTCCCAAAACACGATTTCACTGGTGCTGGCGTTGCTTCTGTGTATCTTGTCCCACTTGACTGCATGCCAAGCCATGTCATCTTTGCAGTATTCCACCAAACTTTGCCAATCGACGCGTGCCCGCCGCTGACGAAGCCAACTTCGTCTAAAGTTGTCTAATCGAGGATCCGCGGGATCAACTGTGACCGGTTTGGTAGCTATGCATTGAAATAGCGAACTGGAAGAGCTACACGGCTCTATTAAATAATAATTCGCGATAAGTTCGTAAGACATGAACACAAGGAAAACGAGGAACGCAATCAAGAGCGGTTTTCTTTTTGGGAGAAAAATTGGAAGTTGTTGTTGTGACATTTGTGTGATATGTAATCTTCTCCTTCAGTCCTTAAGATCAGCCGGACGCAAAATTATCGGCAACCAGACGAAACCTGCAAAACAAATAAAAATTAAATCCATGCAAAGTTAATCGATGCAATGGAATGAAGTAAAAAGGATACAAAACGAAGAAAGCAAGGCCGAGGATTGATATCATTGTAGAACCCAAGTTTTGCGGGTTTATTACAAGACAGTTGAAACTTACAATATTTCGGCTCTATTTCTAGACTGCAAGCAGTCCCTTTCTGGTCAGTCGAGATGGTGCGCTCACAGCGCAGCGAGACTGGAGCGAGGAGAAATAAACGAGAAGAGCCTCTCCCCAAGCCCCCCTCCGCTCGTTTGCTCCAGTTTTTTCGCGCACGGCTATTTCGCCCAACCTCTCGACTATCCAGAAAGGGACTGCTTGCAGTCTACTCTATTTCAGAGTCATAGTCATTTAAAGATATTTTACAAGAGGTAACTTAAGGTATCAGTATATCCCATTTCACCACACGTGCGCAATCCGCTCTAGCGCTTGTTGTTTTAACAAAACCCCTTATAAACCGTATATTATTTGAAAGCTTAATAATTAAGGATTCTGACTAAATATTATTTAAAGGCTTAAAATTCAATGTGTTTCGAAAACGCGGATCTTTTTACAAAACTTCATGTCTTCATAAATGAATTCCTAGGCCCGCTAAAATTTGACGAGACAAAACGATTAACATATCATTCGTTTCTTCACACGTTGACCACAAAAACCGTGCCTCAGATTTTTGACAAGTGCGTTTGTTATTCTTTACAAGGGGTTAAGGTTAAGAAAGAGAAAAAAATAGGACTGCCTACAAAAACAAGGCATAAACAAGAGGACTAATTAAAATTCGAAGACAAAAGTTTTGCTCGTAAACTATCTGACAACAATGAACAATCTCTCCAAGTTCCGGCCAAATTCGTCCAGGGGCTGCTGACTTGGAACTCAAAATGCACGTACAATTCGCTTATGTTTTACTCTCGAGAAACAGGGAAAATAGAAACGTTCTCTGCCTTTCAGTGTAATGAGATTGTTTCCGGGATCATAACACTTAGGGCGATACTGCAGAGGAATCAACTTTCTCTTACAATGGGACTATAACGGGTAACAAGAAACAGGCGTAAACTTCCCGGCCTCGACGGCAGAAAATAACTCAGCTCGATCCACCACGTCCGAAGGAACAGATCTGTTCTGAGTTTGATAAACACGAGATTATTTTTTGATTGAACTTATATGCCATTAAACAGTCGATGCAGCAATTGAAATAGCTGGTGACTTGTCTTTTTAAATTACGTCCAGGTCAATAAAGATGCCAAAGGCTCGAAGAAAGGCGAACCAGAGCCGAACGCACGAGCGGACATCGACAAAGGAAACACCGCGGTTGAATACGTTGGAAGTTCAACGGCTGATGTCGACACGAAGCAGGGGCACCCAACGACAGTTTTCTTTCAGATCCTTTGAAACGCTATTTCAGGCTATCTGGAGTGTCTTTAAAGCTCTGTAGGTTCATTTTAGGTTGGGCTATAAATATTATTATCTGTTCGGTTATTCTAGGGGAACTTGAGTCTTTTCGAAATTACTAGGGCATCTTTGTCCATTTCCCGAAAACCTTAGGTCTTATTTCCTTTCCGAAAATCTCAGTTGACCTTTTTTCGGCACCCGAAACGACATTTTTATCAATCCGAAAACACCAGGTCATAAATTTCCCATATCACGAAAGATCTGTTGGGTGCCCCTGACGAAGGACAAAATGCTTGAAGAAATGGCATTAGCTGGGTAACAAAAGTCTACGTTGAACTTTTGATTCTAATTTGTTCACACCAGAACCAAAATAGTCGATTGCAAACCCTACGTCGACGATATTTTTATAATTCGACAGCCTCTAATTCAGTGATTCACGTCCTTTTAGTTACGATTGACCATTGTAACGAGAGGTTTGGGGACGTGGCAAGACAATTGTAACGAGAGGTTTTTGGCTATTTTGCTGAGGAGAGTTTGGCTTATCTCGGCGGCTTTTCTGGTACTCGAAGGCGAGCAAATATTACTTGTGAATTATTTGTGATCGGTGCGTGGACCAAAAACTAGCAACGGGCTGTGCTAGCACGGGAAACGACGGGAAACGGGGAAGAAACTCGGCAGAGCAAACTAGCTTGGCAGCCGGCACTCGTCACAAACTTCCAGAGGTACAAGGTCTAGTTCCTTCATTCCATGGCGAAAACAGACAGCAAAATGAGAGATCTTGGTCACAGCAACTTTCTTTATTGTACAGTAAACCTCGTAGATACTTCACAGCTAATACAGGCTTGTTGATAATCCATAGTGGAAATCGTAGGTACTCATAGGTAATCGTTTTACAATACTTTCGGGACTCCTTATATGTTGTCTTAAACAAACACAGGTGGCACAGTATTCAATGGAAACAAAAACTCGTGTGAACTAGATAACTTACAAAAGATCTCATTGGTTAAATTCTAGGCCTATCTGATAGTAAAAGTGCCCATGAAAGCGTAAATGTAGGAAGGAACCATACATTGTTTGAGTTCATCAGCTGATCTTTTAGTAAACGGACGATCTATTGAAAGTACGTGTGATTTGCTGTAAATAATGTTCTATTAGTAACCTATTGTCGCATATTGTGAGAGCTGTGTCCTATTCTGCATTTCACATGAGTGTAGTTGTACAGTTCCAAGTGAAATCACTAAATCTTTCCTAATTTGAGGAAGGGGCCGATTTCCTATCGTGACATTTGTCTCTATTCAGGTAGTGTAATGTTTAGTAGAACTGTTGTGAAAGAGGTACTTGTACCCTGTAGGATGTAACGTAAAGTACTGTAATTTATTATCATTAATCTAACTTAATGGTTACTAACGTAGTCTTATATCGAAATGTTACTAGTGTATCTCTTGTAAGTATTATATGTAAGTGTAGCAGTTGTAAATGTAATTAAGGGAGATATTGTATAAGTAGTGTCACCTTGCAAGCTTAGTCGTGTTATTTTTTCTAAGTGTTTTACAAAATAAAAGTTGTATTAAAAAGAAAAACAAAAATACAAATAAACTCGTTCAATATTTTCCCAATACGGACCTCACACTAGTTCTATAACATATATAACCCAAATATAATGACAATGACCTAGAACAGGAGGTGTGTCGCGTGGCGGCTGTCAATTCAAAGTTGTATAACGTACCGTCCTTCCTTTACATATGCACAGAGAATATTCAGTTTAGTTCGATGAGCCTGAATTAGTTTTACAGCAGAGCAAATAGCCATCAGTGCACGGGGCGGGGGGGGGGGGGGGATGGGAGGGCTGCAGCCCCCCCTGTCGGAAAAAAAATAGTATTATTCGGGCAAAACGGATGTACCGTTAGGGCAAAGACATAGTAAAAAATATTCTATTTTTTAATAACTTGATTTGGGTCGTGCTACAATCGTGAACAAAACGGTTAAGAAAACGTACCCTTCCAAGCGTTTTTACAAGTAAACAATCGAACGACAATATTTTTCCCGCCCCCCTCCCCCCAACTCAATGTTGTTTGGTGGGTCACGAACAGTTTCCCGGCAATCAGCACTTCCCAAATCAACATTGTATAAGGGGAGGTGGGGGGGGGGGGGGGGGGGGAGGAAGGAGAAGTAACTTGTAGAAATTCGAGGGGAGGAATAGGAAATAATTGTTTTTGGTGGGCAGCGTTCAGATTTCTTAACCAGAATTGTCCACGATTGTAGAACAAGTGCCGAGGATAATGGAAGGCGTGGTCACTTTATCATAGGATCGCGATCTCAAGACCTACAACGAAAGTAATTCGCTTCTCCACTCAATTTGTGACTTTAAGTTTGTTTATGGCTTGATGGTTTTGAAGCTCATCTTATCCAACACTGATGATTTGAGTAGATATCTACAGGGAGAACAGATGGATGTCATCACTGCTAAGAAGACTGCTGATGCTGTCGTTAAGACTCTGAGCAATTGTCGCGATGAAGAGAGCTTCACTCAGATGTGGTCACATGCTGATGTTATAGGGCAAAAAATCAGAATAGGAATCAAGAGTACGAAATTTGCCTTCAGAGATGCCAAGGTGCCACGAACCAGACCATCATGCCGACTTCAGGACCTTACTGGTAAGACACCTGCTGCAGCAAACGACAGCTCACAACAGACGGCAAAAAACCACTTTCGTATTACCGGTTATTACACAAGTATTGACAAAGTCGTCACTGTAAACTTCAATCAAGGTTTGAGGGCAATGACCAGGAGGTTTTGTGCGCACTGGGCGAAATCGTATTCAGCCGTTCTCCAAGCATCAACAACATCCAAACTGTATCAAATTTCTATGGCGTGGATAGTGAAGTGCTATAAAGTGAGAAGTCAATCTTTAAAACCAACGACTGCGGGGACCCATGCCAGAGAAAAAACGCACCCGTGATGGTAAAGACCATGCATCAAAATGGTCTCCATGACATTTTACCTGTTCTATATAAAGTTGCCTCCATCCTGGCCACAATTCCTGCAACCTCGTGCTCTGCTAAAAGGTCTTTCAGCGCCCTTCGCCGCATCAAGACATTTTAATTTAAGATCCACAATGGGACAAGAAAGACCGACTTAGCAGTATCGCCGTTATTAACATTGAAAGAAAGTATGCAAACAAGACAATGCAGAATTACATACAAAGGATTATTGACATATTTGGGTCTCGAAGTAATCGTTCTTCATACTTCTTTTAGAGCTGAAATGGGTACGTTTTATCTCTCGCTTCATGGTTTTGTATTTTAGAAATGTTGATCTCGATTTACCGAAAATAATTGCACTATTTTGAATACCTGTGCTCTCACGGTATGGCAAAGAAAACTTGACGTCACGAAAGAATCATCTTGTGCATCTGTGACCAACAAGTTTCATTCGGGCAAATTATGTTCAGCCCCCCCAACAAAATTTTTCCCGTACGCCGATGCAAAAAGCTAAACAAGTCGTTTTCTAGCTTTAGAAAATTACAGAGTCGTAACGAGGTATATTTTTTCCCGACTGATCTCACATTTTGGCCTTAAATTTTGATCCCTGATTCCAAAATCTTTACACATCTTGATCCCTGATCCCGTGAATTAAACTGGAAATAGGACAGCTGGTAAGTTGTGAGTTGAGAACTGTGCAATTATTACTATACTTCCAGGAGGAAAACCATGTTTACCGAATGTTAATTAGAGCAGGAAAATCTAAAAACCAGTATTTTAAACAGCTTTGGTTCACAACACAATATTTTTAACTTTCGGAACTTTCGTTCCACTGTCGCTAACGAGTTGTAACACCTAGCTTACGAGCACGGCTGAATAAATATTCTGAGTTCCACGTGTAACACATGACAAGATTATTAATTTCCTTAAACACTAAATTGAAAACACTTTTCGCTTTTTAAGAGATTGGAGTCTTTTTTAACAATACAGAGAAATAGCCCTTCTGACACTTGTGGTTCTGCCTCTTTTGCCGCCGCTTATGTAGTTGGGTGAATCGAGTTCAACTTCGCAGGCCCCGGCACACCGGCTATGAAATGACCAAAGTGGTAAAATGTATGCCAGAATTCATTAAATTCCAAACTGGTAGAGATCATTTCCAATTTATCGCCGGTATGCCGCAGAGATACAGTTGTGTACATGGGGCTTCACTGGGACTGACTGTGAATTATTATTACCTACGATTACGGTATGTCGTACGTCTTGCAGCGGCAAATAAGAGCCAGCCTTTAGTGAAGACCTGAAGCCCTTCTCAAACGACTCCAAATCTTTACACTTTACACTTACCTTTGGGTAAGTTGCCTCCTGCTGTGCTCTGCAACAACTGAAAGTACAGGCAAGTTAGTCAATTCTGCTGCTAAACTATCTAGATGCAATGTCATGTCTCCTCCACCGGCCGAGAGATTTTCTGAATTGTGATTGGCTGAGAGGAGCTGTTTTTATAATAACAAATTAAAATGCTTGCTGTATAAATGACAGTTGCGTAGTAACCTTGGATAACGAAGGGGGAAAGAGTTTAAAATATTGGAGAAGAGATCAGTAGGAATTCAATATCAAGCTAGTAGGTTGATATTGAATTCCTACCGATCTCTTTTAAACTCTTTCACCCTTCGTTATGTTTTGTATTTTATTAAGAGAATTGAGATGAATTCTAAGCCTTACTTCCTTGAACTGTCCAGATTATCTTTTTAACTACATGTTTTATAAGTTATACAGTGGAAACTGCCTTAGTAGATATCTCTGAAGGCAATGGTTTTTTCGTAGAATTAATTTTAGTCATGCCGAAACTTCACTTGAAAAAACGTGTATAAATCCGTTTTTGATATTTTTTTATGTAATTCCGCCGTGTTTCAAGCTGGATTTGTACCATTTGAGTTTTACCTTTTAATATATTGTATCATTTTAGTTAACTGATTGGTGTGAGAACTTTTAACCTTTACAAGTGATTATTGAACGGAAGCAAATCATTCTGTTGTACCAACAAGTACAGTGCTAATCAAGTTAATTAATTTTCGATCTTGTGGACACGTACCAAGATCGTCTAGGATTTTCCGACATGTGAAAACTGGGCTTTTAGTGAATTGATAAACAAGTTTAGATGTGAATTTCTGCTTCCGTCAAGTTCCGGCAAACTTAACAATCCATTTTTATTTAAACCAATATGTTGGCCATATTTTAATCTGTGGTATGTTTCCAAGGAAACAGTTCAAAACAAAACTTTTGCTTCACACCGAATTCTTACCAGAAGAAAACAATTTTTGTTCAGCATGACTTAAATTAATTCTACGAAAAAAACCATTGCCTTGATAGATATCTACTAAGGCAGTTTCCACTGTATAACTAATTGTAAAACATAGTTAGAAAGATTATCTGGACAGTTCAAGGAAGTAAGGCTTAGAATTCATCTCTGTCTAAGCCGCTTTATCATCCTTGTCTTCCTTGTCTTTCAGTAGTTCTCTTAGCTTGTTCAACTTTGATGGCTTTTTCTTAGGAATTGGGCTAGAAATCGGATTTCTAGGCCAATTCCTAACTTTTAGTTTTGTATCATTAAAGAGTATGTACATACAACATTGTCAGAGCTTAAATGCACTGCGCATAGTGTGGAAGGACGTTATGTTCGATTTCGGTTAGGTTCATTTGCCCATTGCAATTAAATAAAATACATACAGTTCAGGTATCAAGTTGCGGAGACTTATTAATTTTATTGATAGCACTTAATTGTTAACCATACCCCGATATAACGATATTTTTGGTTGCTTTTCCGCCAAATCGTTAAATCGGGAGTTCGTTTACAACGATATCCCGATTTAACGATATGATTTTGCTGTCCCCTTGCCATATCGTAAAATCGAGGTTCCACTGTAGATGTCTAAAATAACCTTATCTTCGCTTAATGTGCGAGGGAAAAGGAGGGAATTATTTTATTGGATCAAAAAGAAACATTTTTCTATTTATGATATGTTACAAGGAGTTTATTGAACGGAAAAGTCTTCTGAGAATTGGGCAGCTGAATGGGGCTATTCAGCTTTATTCAGTGGTTTGAAGAGTAACAAATTAGGTGTCGTTATTCTTTATAATAACAACTTTTCCTTCAAAATCTTGGCAGCTCTGTGATAAAGAGGGCAGATACATTATTGTTGATTTGGAAGTTGACCAGTGAGCTGACCTTGACGATCTGCAATATTTACGCTCCGAATTTCAATACAGATGATCCAGTTTTCTTTAAAAATGTGAGCGAACAAATGTTGTCCTTTAAATGCGATGAAATTATTCTCGGCGGAGACTTCAACCTGGTTTTGGATATTTTAAAAAACAAAAAGGGTGGAAAGCAAACAACACACTGTTTCTACTGTTACAGGAACACAAAGCACTTTCCAGCAGAAGTGGCATCAAATACTCCACTCATTATAACTCCTTAATCTCTCCTTTCAACAACCGATAAAACAGACGATTTTACTTGAATGATTTTCAGGTCCTCCTTTACAAAGAAAACTGCTTTAACCCTATATTTCTTGGCCCTTTAAAATTCTTTTTCCTGATGTGGCATTTTTGGTGTAACTTACTTCTTCTTAGCCTAAGTAGTAATAGTGTATCTGTTAGTGGCGCTT
>NW_028145484.1:340000-347500 GCF_977016875.1 Pavona decussata
TGCCGCTGCAGGACGTACGACATACCGTAATCGTAGGTAATAATAATTCACAGTCAGTCCCAGTGAAGCCCCATGTACGCGGCTGTATCTCTGCGGCATACCGGCGATAAATTGGAAATGATCTCTACCAGTTTGGAATTTAATGACTTTTGGCATAGATTTTACCACTTTGGTCATTTCATAGGCGGTATACCGGGGCCTGCAAAGTTGAACTCGATTAACCCGACTGCATACGCGGCGACAAAAGAGGCAGAACCACAAGTGTCAGAAGGGCTATTTCTCTGCATTGTTAAAAAAAGGACTCCAATCTCTTAGAAAGCGAAAAGTATTGTGAGTTTAACGTTTTTACACGTGGAACTCACAATATTTATTCAGCCGTGCTCGTTAGCCAGGTGTTACAACTCGTTAGCGACAGTGGAACGAAAGTTCCGAACGTTAAAAATATTGCGTTGTGAACCAAAGCTGTTTAAAATACTGGTTTTTAGAGTTTCCCGCTCTAATTAACATTCGGTAAACATGGTTTTCCTGCTGGAAGTATAGTAATAATTGCACAGTTGTCGACTCACAGCTTATCAGCTGTCCTATTTCCAGTTTAATTCACGGGATGAGGGATCAAGATGTCTTAAGCTAGAAAACGACTTGTTTAGCTATTTGCTCTGCTGTAAGACTAATTCAGGCTCATCGACCTCAACTGAATACTCTCTGTGCATGTAAAAGAAGGACTGTACGTTGTACAACTTTGAATTGACAGCCGCCACGCGACACACCTCCTGTTCTAGGTCATTATCATTACATTAGGGTTATACAGTTGAACCTCTCCACAACGGCCACCTTGGGGACAGAAGAAAGTGGCCGTTGTGGAGAGGTGGCCGTTATGGGGAGGTAGGGGTGTAATATGACACTTTTTTTTTTTCGGGAAGTACAACATGTTTATTGTGTCAAGTTCATGCTTACTGTAGCCTATAATGGCAATGCAATCTTAAATAATATATACAGATAAAATACACAATAAAACATAAATAATGTTTCGAATCAAAATGTTAACAAGACGAAACGAGCAAGGTTCGCAACATTCGCTGTATTATCGACAGACAATTTATGCTTACTGCAGCATATGAATGGAACACAATCAAAATACGTATATCATTAAAATGGATACAGAATCGTAATGTTCCGAAGACAAATGTCGATTACTGCATCAACTTATAAAAAAGGTTTTGTTTTTACAAAAAAGAGCTGTACAGTGGCCGTTGTTGAGAGGTTATTTTGGCAGTTGGGGACGCACTTTAGTGGCCGTTGCCGTTGTAGAGAGGTGGCCGTTGTAGAGAGGTTTAAACAAGAGGTAATGTATGGACTGTCCGCCGGGACAAAAAAAAGTAGCCGTTGTGGAGAGGTGGCCGTTAGTGGAGGTTCGACTGTATATGTTATAGAACTAGTGTGAGGTCCGTATTGGGAAAATATTGAACGAGTGTTTTTTTTGTTGTTTGTTTCGTAAATACAACTTTTATTTTGTAAAACACTTACAAAAAAAAAACACGACTAAGCTTGCATGATGACGCTCAAGATTATCCAATATTTCCTTCCATCTACAGTACTTACACATAATACTTACAATATTTATTTTATTTTTTTTATTTATAAACTTCGCCAGAGGAGAATAAAAAACATGAAATAACCTCTGACAGGAGAGAACTCACAGAACGATAAGTTCCAATAACGAGACTCCTCGCATAAATGAAATTACAGCATAATAATCAAGTATTGACAACTAATTAACAACATATTTAACAACACATTCAATACAATATTAACATTTCGATATAAGACTATGTTAGAAACCGTTAAGTTAGATTAATTACAAAAATTCACAGTGCTTTACGCTACATCCTACAGGGTACATGTTACTTTTTCACAACAGTTCTACCAACCATTACACTACTAATAGAGACAAAACTAAAAGAAGCATCACTAACAGATACCCTATAACTACTTTTGAGAAGGAGGTTACACCAAAAATGTCACATCAAGGAAAAAGAATATAAAGGGTGTTTGTTACTCTTTTACGGTATGTGATTTTAATTATATCGTTGTAACGGGAAAATCTTTACGCCTGGGTTATTAGGTTTCCATCGTTATACCGGGAACATCGTTGAACCGAATATTGTTAAATCGGGATTCTGCTCTATACAACTGATTTATTGTAACTTTTGCCGGGACACAGAATGTTGATCGTTAGATCGACGATCGCAAAATCTGGGTTCCACTGTATAAAGAAGTAAGGGAGAAAAACTAGGTGCTCCGATATTTGCATACGTTATTCGTAGGGTTGTTAGCCCTTTTGCATAACTTGGCCACATACAAGACACACAGCGAAATAAAGACAAGTTTAAACAAATAATTACATTGTAAAATAGCAAAAAACATAAAAAGTATACTTAAGTGGGTCCGGCTTAAAGGCTCCAGTAGAGACACTTGATATTCTGTTCACGGTTGCGGTCTGTATCTTCTACCATTTATGTACAGTTTGTCGTAAACCAGTTTTGTATCATGACCCTCCTTCTTTGCTTCTTTCATTGCCTTGATTAAACCCTTCCGTATTTCAACGATCTCTCTCCAAAAATCCTGTGAAATGCCATAATTTGAGCCTGCTAGTGTACGGGCATTCGGTAGTATGCGCTCTTTATCTTTATTAAAGCGAAAGCTAAACTTTGCGATGATTTGACGTGGTTGTAAAAAATAACAAATGCACGTGTCAAAAATCTGAGGCACGGTTTTTGTGGTCAACGTGTGAAGAAACGAATGCTATGTTAATCGTTTTGTCCCGTCAAATTTTAGCGAGCGTGGAACTTCATTTATGAAGACATGCAGTTTTGTAAAAAGATCCGCGTTTTCGAAACACATTGTTTTGAAAGTCTTTAAAAATATTCAGTCAGAATCCTTTTAATTAAAATTATTTTAAAAAAGCTTTCAAAAAAATGTACGGTTTATAGGGGTTTTTGTTAAAACAACGAGCGCTAGAGCGGATCGCGCGCGTGTGGTGAAATGGGATTTATCATATAGCTGAACTGGTCCGCGATGAAAAGGAGCATTTTAATTGGCTCCCTGAGCGGTCCGAATTTTCCTATACGGACCGCTAAGATGGACCGCTAGCGTCAAGTGTTTCGTGGTTACTGTTTCAGTTTTGACAACGCAAAGTAAAAACTGTTTCCAATTAACTTAATATAGTAGGAACTGTCGGCTTAAATCGTGATGCATGTCGGAGTTTTACTCCAAGAGCACTGACGAAGGAACGAAAACAAGCTCTGAAAACAACAAACTCGACGAAAAACCAAAGAAGATTCCGTTGACAAGGCCTCAGAGTACCGCGACTTCATTGAGCAACAGCAGGCCAGAAGCACTACAGAGAAAACCAAATCTGACCTTAAAATATGGGGAAAATTTTGCCACCAACGGAACGAGTTCAGGAATATTGAGGCAATACCCTGGGTGGAACTTTAATCTGCTGCTCTGCGCTTTTTTTAAAGATGTAAGAAAGAAAAATGGCGACGAATACGAACCTGGAACTCTGACTTGCCTGTAACGAAGCATCCAGCGTTATCTTAATACCCACGGGTCACAAGCCAATCTCATTCAAGGTGACGAATTCAAGCTATCCCGTGAAGTCCTCAGTGCAAAAAGAAAACAGCTTGTCGTGGAGAGAGGGAAAGGCAATCGTCCACAAGTGAGCCGAGAAGTCACCGCTGTTGAAGAAGACAAGCTCTTTGCCGAAGGAGAATTTGGCGAGCACAACCCGGTTGCTCTACAGCGCACAGTTTGGTGGCTCCTGGCTTTACATTTTGGCTTTAGAGCAAGAGATGAAAGTAGAAGGCTTCAGTGGGGCGACGTCAGCCTTGAAACTGACCCGGACACAGGCAATGAAATGCTGGTCTGGAAAGCTGAGAGAGGCTCGAAGACGCGCCAGGGGCAGGACAAAGCAAGCGGTCACCGAGCATTTTATCCTATTGCTCAAGCTACTGATAACGAGCGATGCCCAGTCAAGTACTTTAAGCTGTTCAGAAGTCACAGGCCCATCAAGATGAATCAACAAGAGGCACCATTCTACTTGGCCGTAAAACATCAAAGAAAGGCTACTGATGCAGTACAAGAAAAGTCCGCTTGGCAAGAATGAAATCGGGAAGTTACTCACCAAAGCTGTTCAAAATGCTGGTTTGCCAGGACGCATTACCAATCACTTGGTTCGAAAGACCTGCATTTCACGATTGCTGGATTCAGATGTTCCTGAAAGTTACGTGGCCCAACTGAGTGGACATCGAAATCTGAAAAGCTTGGATTCCTACAAATCGGCTTCCATTCAGCATCAACGAAGAATGTCGTTAGCCCTCAGTCGCTCATCAGCAACTACAAGCGAGCTCCAAGCAGTTGGCAATACACAGGCAACAACTACAGTGGAAAGTACCAGTATGACGACCACAAAAGAAGCCGGATCGGCTATTTTTCAAGGAGCAAATTTCCAAAACTGCTCGTTTAACATCCACATTACGAATCATGATCAGCCACCGCTTCGCAAGCGCCGAGTCATTTTAAGTGACGATGAAGACGATTGAAATGCAATTTTGACGACAAAAGCTTCAATTTCATCTATTTTCATTCATTCCATAGTAAGTCTTTCTCAAAAGTTGACACTTTTAAACATTCAACACGTTTAAGAAATTCATTTTCTTCGGAATCTCAAATGGGCTAAATTTTCATTTTTCGAACTTTTTCACTTCGATTGACGAGACATGTCAAACTTTCGTGTCAAGCCTTGACCAATAAAAAGTCGCCTTTTCGTGCGCGAGCCAATCAGAATTATTCCACGTGGTTTTTGTTTGTGAGTACGCGTCAGCATTGAGAAGGCTTTCTTGCACTTTTTCTCGCACAACTTGATCATAAACAAGTTTCACGCGGACTAGAAAGCAACAAGCGGGAAAGCCTATATAATAAAAACCTTATTGAACTAGCTTGTTCGGTCCGTATTGGGAAAATATTGGTCTCGTCCTTTTTTTGCAAGTTTATGGACTTCGCCTTCGGCTCGGTCCATAAACTTGCAAAAAAAGGAACTCGACCAATATTTTCCCAATACGGACCTCACGCTAGTTCAATAACATAATAACATATATATACTGCTACCTTAAGTTGCCTCTTGCAAAAGATCTTTTAATTGACTATGAGTCTTAAATAGAGCCGAAATATTGTAAGTTTCAACTATCTTGTAATAAACCAAAACTTGGGTTCTACAATGATATCAATTCTCGGCCTTGCTTTGTTCGTTTTGTATCCATTTTACTTCATTCCATTGCATCGATTAATTTTGCATGGATTTAATTTTTATTTGTTTTGCAGTTTCGTCTGGTTGCCGATAACTTTGCGTCGCCCGCGGCTGATCGTAAGGACTGAAGGAGTAGATCACATATCACACAAATGTCACAACAACAACTTCCAATTTTGCCCCCAAAAAGAATTTCACTCTCAATTGTGTTCCTCGTTTTCCTTGCGTTCATGTCTTATGGACTTATCGCGAATTATTATTTTAAAAAACCATGTAGCTCTTCCACTTCGCTATTTCAATGCATAGCTACCAAACTGGTTACAGTTAATCCCGCGGATCCTACCAAACTGGTCACAGTTGATCCCGCGGATCCTACCAAACCGGTCACAGTTGATCCCGCGGATCCTCGATTAGACAACTTTAGACGAAGTTGGCTTCGTCAGCGGCGGGCACGCGTCGATTGGCAAAGTTTGGTGGAATACTGCAAAGATGAC
Source organism: Pavona decussata (assembly GCF_977016875.1). Classification (NCBI taxonomy): domain Eukaryota; kingdom Metazoa; phylum Cnidaria; class Anthozoa; order Scleractinia; family Agariciidae; genus Pavona; species Pavona decussata. The sequence goes on from NW_028145484.1 coordinate 345,803, forward strand.
ATGGCTTGGCATCCAGTCAAGTGGAACAAGATACACAGAAGCAACGCCAGCACCAGTGAAATCGTGTTTTGGGACATCAGACCAGCGGGAGAGTTTAGCAGGATTTTCATCCAATCAAAAACGTCAGACAATAAAACAAAGACGATTGGTGGAGATACGTGGAGGGTTTCCATACGTGGACCATCTAAAGTTGGAGCCACCATGTTCGATCACCATAACGGAACTTACGAAGCTCTATTTCTCCTCACGGAGCCTGGAAGCTATGAGTTGATGGTCTACCTTGATTATAGCCTTTGCGATGGTTTCAGAAACCCTCCAAAGGATTGGTTTATTAGAGGCAATTCCGAGGGGAGAAATCAGAATCTCTCAATGTTAGGTCGACCCATTGACCACCTTCTGTTCCAGTCCTTCAACAACTGGATTAACATAACAATACCCGAGGCACAATTAAAGGCGTCTTTAGTAGGTGTGTATACGGATTTACATTTTTTCCTATTGAAAAACTTCTTTCAGGAAAGCGCGCGAAGCGCACATCATTTATAAATCCAAAACCCTTGAGCCTCTGGGCATTAAGGGTGGATTACACCTAAATTTGAATGAAATTTGGAGAGGTTTTAACAAGAGAAAGAACAAAGAAAATGACTTTTGGAACACCAACAGACAGTTGATACCCACGCAAAAGCATCCCAGGTTGCTAGTGGACTAACTTGGTATCTGTCTATTAATTACTAACTAGAAATTCTAATTTTAAACGTCACTTAATCTTCAATATTTCTTACTTCTCTTAATTTTACCAAACCTTCTAGAAAAACTACTCCTCCCAAATATACCCAAAATATCACCCAAAAATTCACAAAATACCCCACAACACAGATTTCGGGATGATGATAAGTATGATAGAGTTTTTGGATTGCTTGAAACGTGAACGAGATATTCCATTAAAGCCATGTCAAGCGGCGGAAAAATGGCGTTTAGGTGTAATCCCCCATTAACAAACGTGACGGACTACAATCTGTTACTATATGCAGTACACAATTTTTGTTTTTCTTTTTGCTTATCTAGGCACATCATACCACGTCATGTCATATGTACCTCCGCTTACTACTTTTACTCAAGCGTTTTCATGTTGTTTGATCTGAATCCTTGTAGTAGCCTTTTTGAATTTCATTTCTATTCTTATCGTTTTCGACTGATCACAATCCTACGTTGAACAAGATTGATCGCTCACGGTTTGTGAAGTAGTATTTAAGAAATAAAAACCCGGCTTATTATACATTCATTATCTTTTCTATTATCTACACTTTCTTAGGGATACACTCCTTTTTTTATAAGAACCTTTTTTGTGAGAACGTTGAGGCTGAGATCCTCTTCCCCACAATGATTTCGTGGAAGACTATTGGGATCCATGCATGTTTGTGGTTTTAATGTTTTAGATTTTATTTACAACTACGATTTTTTTCTGCTTCTGTTTTGCCAGACAAGCTTGAAGGGCTGGACTCCTGTCCTCGCAGCTGCAAGTATCTTATGTATCCGTTTGGTCGATGGACGAGTGAAACTGGGTGGAAACCAGACGTCAAAGGTTCGCAGTACACTGTAAATCAATATATTTTTACTGTTTATTCCACTTTTTACGTTTTTGGGGCTGAAAACTACGCTGATACTAAAACTAAATATTCTCTTACACGAAATACTCCAAGA